>NC_057802.1:542740457-542756636 GCF_018294505.1 Triticum aestivum
GGGGGAGGCCCATGGGGGGCGCACCAGCCCACTAGGGGCTGGTTCCCCTCCCACTTCAGCCCATGGGGCCCTCCGGGATAGGTGGCCCCACCCGGTCGACCCCCGGGACCCTTCCGGTGGTCCCGGTACAATACCGATAACCCCCGAAACTTTCCCGGTGGCCGAAACTGGACTTCCTATATATAATTCTTCACCTCCGGACCATTCCGGAACTCCTCGTGACGTCCGGGATCTCATCCGGGACTCCAAACAACTTTCGGGTTTCCGCATACTAATATCTCTACGACCCTAGCGTCATCGAACCTTAAGTGTGTAGACCCTACGGGTTCGGGAGACATGCAGACATGACCGAGACGCCTCTCCGGTCAATAACCAACAGCGGGATCTGGATACCCATGGTGGCTCCCACATGTTCCACGATGATCTCATCGGATGAACCACGATGTTGAGGATTCAATCAATCCCGTATACAATTCCCTTTGTCAATCGGTACGTTACTTGCCCGAGATTCGATCGTCGGTATCCCAATACCTTGTTCAATCTCGTTACCGGCAAGTCACTTTACTTTTACCGTAATGCATGATCCCGTGGCTAACTCCTTAGTCACATTGAGCTCATTATGATGATGCATTACCGAGTGGGCCCAGAGATACCTCTCTGTCATACGGAGTGACAAATCCCAGTCTCGATCCGTGCCAACTCAACAGACACTTTCGGAGATACCCGTAGCGCACCTTTATAGTCACCCAGTTACGTTGTGACGTTTGGTACACCCAAAGCACTCCTACGGTATCCGGGAGTTGCACGATCTCATGGTCTAAGGAAATGATACTTGACATTGGAAAAGCTCTAGCAAACGAACTACACGATCTTTTGTGCTATGCTTAGGATGGGGTCTTGGCCATCACATCATTCTCCTAATGATGTGATCCCATTATCAATGACATCCAATGTCCATAGTCAGGAAACCATGACTATCTGTTGATCAACGAGCTAGTCAACTAGAGGCTTACTAGGGACACGTTGTGGTCTATGTATTCACACATGTATTACAATTTCCGGATAATACAATTATAGCATGAACAATAGAAAATTATCATGAACAAAGAAATATAATAATAACCATTTTATTATTGCCTCTAGGGCATATTTCCAACAGTCTCCCACTTGCACTAGAGTCAATAATCTAGTTACATTGTGATGAATCGAACACCCATAGAGTTCTGGTGTTGATCATGTTTTTCTCTACGGAGAGGTTTAGTCAACGGATCTGCTACATTCAGGTCCGTATGTACTTTACAAATATCTATGTCTCCATTTTGAACACTTTCACGAATGGAGTTGAAGCGACGCTTGATATGCCTGGTCTTCTTGTGAAACCTGGGCTCCTTGGCAAGGGCTATAGCTCCAGTGTTGTCACAGAAGAGAGTCATCGGGCCCGACGCATTGGGAATCACCCCTAGGTCGGTAATGAACTCCTTTATCCAGACTGCTTCCTATGCTGCCTCTGAGGCCGCCATGTACTCCGCTTCACATGTAGATCCCGCCACGACGCTTTGCTTGCAACTGCACCAGCTTACTGCCCCTCCATTCAAAATATGCACGTATCCGGTTTGTGACTTGGAGTCATCCAGATCCGTGTCGAAGCTAGCGTCGACGTAACCCTTTACGACGAGCTCTTCGTCACCTCCATATACGAGAAACATATCCTTAGTCCTTTTCAGGTACTTCAGGATATTCTTGACCGCTGTCCAGTGTTCCATGCCGGGATTACTTTGGTACCTTCCTACCAAACTTACGGCAAGGTTTACATCAGGTCTGGTACACAGCATGGCATACATAATAGACCCTGTGGCCGAGGCATAGGGGATGACACTCATCTTTTCTCTATCTTCTGCCGTGGTCGGGCATTGAGTCGTGCTCAATTGCACACCTTGCAATACAAGCAAGAACCCCTTCTTGGAGTGATCCATGTTGAACTTCTTCAATATCTTGTCAAGGTACGTACTCTGTGAAAGACCAATGAGGCGTCTTGATCTATCTCTATAGATCTTGATGCCTAATATATAAGCAGCTTCTCCAAGGTCCTTCATTGAAAAACACTTATTCAAGTAGGCCTTTATACTTTCCAAGAATTCTATATCACTTCCCATCAATAGTATGTCATCCACATATAATATGAGAAATGCTATAGAGCTCCCACTCACTTTCTTGTAAACACAGGCTTCTCCATAAGTCTGTGTAAACCCAAACGCTTTGATCATCTCATCAAAACGAATGTTCCAACTCCGAGATGCTTGCACCAGCCCATAGATGGAGCGCTGGAGCTTGCATACCTTGTTAGCATTCTTAGGATCGACAAAACCTTCCGGCTGCATCATATACAATTCTTCCTTAAGAAAGCCGTTAAGGAATGCCGTTTTGACGTCCATTTGCCATATCTCATAATCATAGAATGCGGCAATTGCTAACATGATTCGGACGGACTTCAGCTTCGCTACGGGTGAGAAAGTATCATCGTAGTCAACCCCTTGAACTTGTCGATAACCCTTAGCGACAAGTCGAGCCTTATAGATGGTCACATTACCATCCGCGTCTGTCTTCTTCTTAAAGATCCATTTATTTTCTATGGCTCGCCGATCATCGGGCAAGTCAGTCAAAGTCCATACTTTTTTTCATACATGGATCCTATCTCGGATTTCATGGCTTCTAGCCATTTGTCGGAATCCGGGCCCGCCATCGCTTCTTCATAGTTCGAAGGTTCACTGTTGTCTAACAACATGATTTCCAGGACAGAGTTGTCGTACCACTCTGGTGCGGAACGTGTCCTTGTGGACCTTCGAAGTTCAGGAGTAACTTGATCCGAAGCTTCATGATCATCATCATTAACTTCCTCCCCAGTCGGTGTAGGCACCACAGGAACATCTTCCCGCGCTGCGCTACTTTCCTATTCGGAAGGGGTGACTATCACCTCATCAAGTTCCACTTTCCTTCCACTCATTTCTTTCGAGAGAAACTCTTTCTCCAGAAAGGACCCGTTCTTGGCAACGAAGATCTTGCCTTCGGATCTGAGGTAGAAGATATACCAATAGTTTCCTTAGGGTATCCTATGAAGACGCATTTCTCCGACTTGGGTTCGAGCTTTTCAGGTTGAAGTTTCTTGACATAAGCATCGCATCCCCAAACTTTTAGAAACGACAGCTTAGGTTTCTTCCCAAACCATAATTCATACGGTGTCGTCTCAACGGATTTCGACGGAGCCCTATTTAAAGTGAATGCGGCAGTCTCTAAAGCATAGCCCCAAAATGAGAGCGGTAGATCGGTAAGAGACATCATAGATCGCACCATATCCAATGGAGTGCGATTACGACGTTCGGACACACCATTTCGCTGAGGTGTTCCAGGCGGCGTGAGTTGTGAAACTTTCCACATTTCCTTAAGTGTGTGCCAAATTCGTGACTTAAATATTCCCCTCCACGATCTGATCATAGGAACTTTATTTTCCTGTCACGTTGATTCTCAACCTCACTCTGAAATTCCTTGAACTTTTCAAAGGTCTCAGACTTGTGTTTCATTAGGTAGACATACCCATATCTACTTAAGTCATCAGTGAGAGTGAGAACATAACGATAGCCACCGCGAGCCTCAACACTCATTGGACCGCACACATCACTATGTATGATTTCCAATAAGTTGGTTGCTCGCTCCATCGTTCCGGAGAACGGAGTCTTGGTCATCTTACCCATGAGGCATGGTTCGCACGTGTCAAATGATTCGTAATCAAGAGAGTCCAAAAGTCCATCTGCATGGAGCTTCTTCATGCGTTTGACACCAATGTGACCAAGGCGGCAGTGCCACAAGTATGTGGGACTATCGTTATCAACTTTACATCTTTTGGTATTCACACTATGAATATGTGTAACATCACGTTCGAGATTCATTAAGAATAAACCATTGACCAGCGGGGCATGACCATAAAACATATCTCTCATTAAATAGAACAACCATTATTCTCAGATTTAAATGAGTAGCCATCTCGAATTAAACGAGATCCTGATACAATGTTCATGCTCAAAGCTGGCACTAAATAACAATTATTGAGGTTTAAAACTAATCCCGTAGGTAAATGTAGAGGCAGCGTGCCGACGGCGATCACATCGACCTTGGAACCATTCCCGACGCGCATTGTCACCTCATCCTTCGCCAGTCTCCGCTTATTCCGCAGCTCCTGTTTTGAGTTACAAATATGAGCAACCGCACCGGTATCAAATACCCAGGAGCTACTACGAGTACTGGTAAGGTACACATCAATTACATGTATATCACATATACCTTTAGTGTTGCCGGCCTTCTTGTCCGCTAAGTATTTGGGGCAGTTCCGCTTCCAGTGACCACTTCCCTTGCAATAAAAGCGCTCAGTCTCAGGCTTGGGTCCATTCTTTGACTTCTTCCCGGCAACTGGTTTACCGGGCGCGGCAACTCCCATGACGTCCTTCTTGAAGTTCTTCTTGCCCTTGCCTTTCTTGAACTTAGTGGTTTTATTCACCATCAACACTTGATGTTCCTTTTTGATCTCCACCTCCGCTGATTTCAGCATTGAATATACCTCAGGAATGGTCTTTTCCATCCCCTGCATATTGAAGTTCATCACAAAGCTCTTGTAGCTTGGTGGAAGCGACTGAAGGATTCTGTCAATGACCGCGCCATCCGGGAGATTAACTCCCAGCTGAGACAAGCGGTTGTTTAACCCAGACATTCTGAGTATGTGCTCACTGACAGAACTATTTTCCTCCATTTTACAACTGAAGAACTTGTCGGAGACTTCATATCTCTCGACCCGGGGATGAGCTTGGAAAACCATTTTCAGCTCTTCGAACATCTCATATGCTCCATGTTTCTCAAAACGCTTTTGGAGCCCCGGTTCTAAGCTGTAAAGCATGCCGCACTAAACGAGGGAGTAATCATCAACACGTGATTGCCAAGCGTTCATAACGTCTTGGTTCTCTGGGATGGGTGCTTCACCTAGCGGTGCTTCTAGGACATAATCTTTCTTGGCAGCTATGAGGATGATCCTCAGGTTCCGGACCCAGTCCGTATAGTTGCTGCCATCATCTTTCAGCTTGGTTTTCTCTAGGAACGCGTTGAAGTTGAGGGCAACATGGGCCATTTGATCTACAAGACATATTGTAAAGATTTTAGACTAAGTTCATGATAATTAAGTTCATCTAATCAAATTATTCAATGAACTCCCACTCAGATAGACATCCCTCTAGTCATCTAAGTGAAACATGATCCGAGTTAACTAGGCCGTGTCCGATCATCACGTGAGACGGACTAGTCAAGATCGGTGAACATCTCCATGTTGATCGTATCTTCTATACGACTCATGTTCGACCTTTCGGTCTTCCGTGTTCCGAGGCCATGTCTGTACATGCTAGGCTCGTCAAGTCAACCTAAGTGTATTGCATGTGTTCCGAGGCCATGTCTGTACATGCTAGGCTCGTCAACACCCGTTGTATGCGAACGTTAGAATCTATCACACCCGATCATCACGTGGTGCTTCGAAACAACGAACCTTCGCAACGGTGCACAGTTAGGGGGAACACTTTCTTGAAATTATTATAAGGGATCATCTTACTTACTACCGTCGTTGTAAGCAAATAAGATGCAAAACATGATAAACATCACATGCAATCAAATAGTGACATGATATGGCCAATATCATTTTGCTCCTTTGATCTCCATCTTCGGGGCACCATGATCATCTTCGTCACCGGCATGACACCATGATCTCCATCATCATGATCTCCATCATCATGTCTTCATGAAGTTGTCACGCCAACGATTACTTCTACTTCTATGGCTAACGCGTTTAGCAATAAAGTAAAGTAATTTACATGGCGTTATTCAATGACACGCAGGTCATACAAAAAATAAAGACAACTCCTATGGCTCCTGCCGGTTGTCATACTCATCGACATGCAAGTCGTGATTCCTATTACAAGAATATGATCAATCTCATACATCACATATATCATTCATCACATCTTCTGGCCATATCACATCACAAGGCACATGCTGCAAAAACAAGTTAGACGTCCTCTAATTGTTGTTGCAAGTTTTTTACGTGGCTTCTATAGGTTTCTAGCAAGAACGTTTCTTACCTACATAAAACCACAACGTGATATGCCAATTTCTATTTACCCTTCATAAGGACCCTTTTCATCGAATCCGTTCCTACTAAAGTGGGAGAGACAGACACCCGCTAGCCACCTTATGCAACTAGTGCATGTCAGTCGGTGGAACCTGTCTCACGTAAGCGTACGTGTAAGGTCGGTCCGGGCCGCTTCATCCCACAACACCGCCGAAACAAGATAAGACTAGTAGTGGCAAGAAAAATTGACAACATCTACGCCCACAACTGCTTTGTGTTCTACTCGTGCATAGTAACTACGCATAGGCCTGGCTCATGATGCCACTGTTGGGGATCGTAGCAGAATTTTCAAATTTTCTACGCATCACCAAGATCCATCTATGGAGTCTACTAGCAACGAGAGGGAAGGAGTGTATCTACATACCCTTGTAGATCGCGAGCGGAAGCGTTCAAGTGAACGGGGTTGATGGAGTCGTACTCGTCATGATCCAAATCACCGATGACCGAGTGCCGAACGGACGACACCTCCGCGTTCAACACACGTACGGAGCAGCGACGTCTCCTCCTTCTTGATCCAGCAAGGGGGAAGGAGAGGTTGACGGAGATCTAGCAGCACGACGGCGTGGTGGTGGAAGTAGCGGGGTTCCCGGCAGGGCTTCGCGAAGCGCAAGCGGGAGAGAGAGATGTCACGGGAGGGAGAGGGAGGCGCCAGGAGCTAGTGGTGCAGCAGCCCTCCCTCCCCCCTTTATATAGGCCCCCTCGGGGGGGGGGGGCGCCGGCCCTGGTATCCCATCTATGGGGGGGCGCCGGCCAAGGGGGGGTAACTTCCCCCCAAGTCAGGTGGGGCGCCCCCCACCCCCAGGGTTTCCAACCCTAGGCGCAGGGGGAGGCCCATGGGGGGCGCACCAGCCCACTAGGGGCTGGTTACCCTCCCACTTCAGCCCATGGAGCCCTCCGGGATAGGTGGCCCCACCCGGTGGACCCCCGGGACCCTTCCGGTGGTCCCGGTACAATACCGATAACCCCCGAAACTTTCCCGGTGGCCGAAACTGGAATTCCTATATATAATTCTTCACCTCCGGACCATTCCGGAACTCCTCGTGACGTCCGAAATCTCATCCGGGACTCCAAACAACTTTCGGGTTTCCGCATACTAATATCTCTACAACCCTAGCGTCACCGAACCTTAAGTGTGTAGACCCTACGGGTTCGGGAGACATGCAGACATGACCGAGACGCCTCTCCCACTACAGGAAACAGCTACTTTGCCGTCTGCCACGGTGGACGGCAAAGGCTCGAAAGGCGGACGGCAAAGACCTTTGCCGTCAGCCGCGGACGGCAAAAGGCTCCGGCAAAGAAGGCTACGGTAAACAGCTGCTTTGTCGTCTGCTTCCTGGAGGCGGACGGCAAAGGCTCTTTGCCGTCTGCGGCGGACGGCAAAGAGGGCGGACGGCAATAATTGCACTGTCAGTCCGTTAAGTGGCTAACGGCAGACCTTTGCCGTCCGCCGCAGACGGCAAAATTTCTCTGGTCTTTGCCGTCCGCCTTATGATGTCATCTACACGTCACTAGATGGCAGGTTCTTTGCCGTCTGCCACTGATGGCAAAGTGCAGGTTCTTTGCCGTCTGCCACGGACGGCAAAGTCTTTGCCGTCCGCCACTGTAGGCAAACTGACCAAATGGGTCAGCTCCCAGGAAGCACAGTTGGCTGCCACGTGGCTTCTTTGCCGTCCGCGGCAGACGGCAAAGAGCTCTTTGCCGTCGGTGGCAGACGGCAAAGAGCCTGCATATTGTCTGTTTTTTCTGTTTTTTATTAAATCCCACAATTTGCACAGAAAATATATAAGTTTCATATCACATATCCAGCACATATCCAGCACATAAGTTTCATATCACATATCACATCAGTTTCATCCATACACATTGTTCATACATAAGCAAGTTCCATCTATACACATAGTTCCATCCATATATATATATTACAATGCAAAGTTTCATCAACATAGCAAGTTAGATGCAATGATCCATATCACATAGTTCCATCCATCATAACAAGCTAGATACAATGCAAAGTTTCATGAAAGGAAAAGCAAGCACTCCATCATAGCAAGCTAGCTTCCATGAAGTGAATGAAATCTGCAAAATGGTAAATAAGAAAGTTAGAAATAGGTGACTAGAACAAGAAGAAGACTAGAACAAGAAGTATATGTCATTTATGAGCTAACTTAGGTGAAATGGATCATATATGAGCTAACTAAGTTGAAATGGGTTGTTTATGATCTAAATTAGTTGAAATGGATCATTTATGAGCTAACTTAGTTGAAATGGGTCGTTTATGAGTTAACTAAGGTGAAGGGCATCGTTTTTGAGCTAAGTAAGGTGAAATGGGTCATTTTGGAGCTAACCTAGGTGAAATGGGTCATTTTGGAGCTAATCTAGGTGAAATGGGTCATTTTGGAGCTAACCTAGGTGAAATGGGTCATTTTAAAGCTAACGTAGGTAAAATGGATCATTTAGGAGCTCATCTACGTAAAATGGGTCATTTTAAAGCTAATTTAGTTGAAATGGATCTTTTTGAGCTAACTTAGGTGAAATGGATCATTTAAGAGCTAATTTAGGTGAAATGGATCGTTTTTTAGCTCACTTAGGTCAAATTGATCGTTTATGAGCTAAATTAGTTGAAATGGATCGTTTATGAGATAACCTAGGTAAGATGGGTCATTTTGGAGTTAACCTAGGTGAAATGGGCCATTTTAAAGCTAACGTAGGTAAAATGGATCATTTAGGAGCTAATCTAGGTAAAATGGGTCATTTTTGAGCTAACTTGGATGAACTGCATCATTTATAAGCTAACCTATGTAAAATGGGTCATTTTGGAGGAAAATAAGCTAACTCTAGGTCATTATGGTAAGCATATTGGAGGAAATAAAGCTAAGTCTAGGTCTTTATGCATTTGTTAAGCAAAACACTAGAGAAACTTACCGTGATCAGGGAGGTGTAGGAGCGGGGTGGCTAGTGCCGCTACCTGGAGAAGGATCGTGTGATGCGTTTCTGGAGTTAAGCTGCACCAAAGATCATTTCCAATGTCTCGTTAGCATTACGACACACAAATGTTAAGACTACCAAGTAATGTCCATTCAAACTAAACTCACCGTGCTCCCAGGAGCAATCACTGGCATCGGCGGAGCGGGCTGACCGGACTTCTCGCACACAGACTGCACATTTGGTTTTCAGAACAGAGTCATACTAGTTAGTAATGAGACTCAAATGTTAAGACTAGCAAGTAATCTGCAGAAGAAACTTACCACAAGGAGCTCGTACATGGCCCTTGCCCGCATGTCATTCCGTGCCCTCTCCTCCTCCATCATCTTTCTCGTCCTCTCCTCCATCTCCCGCTGCCTCTCCGCCGCCTCCGCCAGAAGTTTCTCCGTTCTATCTCTCTCAGTCTGTATAGCAGCCTGCAACACCACTCACATGACCATTTGTAATCATTGATGGAAGCGCACACAATGTAATGGAGAAAGATAACTGAGTACGTATCACTAACCTTGATGGCGAGTTGCACTAGCCGTTCACGAGGCCTTATCTCAGGAGCGGAGCTCGACTGGCGCGCCTTGATCTCCAGGAGAGTGCTAGGACAACGGATAAGTCCATCTCCAATGGCTATGGAGCCATGGGACCTCCCGCCACCAGATATCATCACCAGCTCTGGATCAATGGGACCCTGGCTCGGGTTAAAGTCCTCCCCTTTCCTCGCCTTCCCCTCATCTCTATATCTCACGAGCTTGTTGTGGGAGGAGATGTTGGTGAAGTTGTTTGCATCATCGAGGTCAGACTGAGAGAAAGCCTTGACTTTCTTGAAAGAGCCAGTGTGGGCCATGGCATACAGGTCGTACACCTCTGGCACCTTATCCGCCTTATTGTGGCATGCCTGAAAGAGAGAAACAATGAAAATTAGTAATTAAAGGACTCAAGCTAGCATGATGAATGAATTGCATGAATCATGAAGCAAACCACATACCCAGTTGCGCCCGAACTGATATAAGTTGGAGCTGCCTTGATGGTGTGGCACACCTTCCATTTGGGCACGTTTGTCCTTGGCCTGGTTGTGGAGGGCTAGCCATTCTTGTGAGCACCACTCATCGACCAACACCTCCCAACAATCCATCCGATCCGCACACCATCTCGGAGGTGCCTATAAGTTAGCAAATAGAAACTTGAGCGCTACGGCTAAGAATTACTAAATGAAGGAACTTAAGTAGAAGGCCTTAAGAATTACCTTCATGTACTGCTCCTTACTCAGGAACTTATCGCGGCACGCCGGCTTGGTCTTCTTGATACCACGCAAGGCGTAGTAGTCTCGAACAGCCTGCACCCGAGCCTCGTGCTGTAAGTTCTGGAGTAGGCGCTTGCAGACGTTCTGGATAACATTTGCGCTGTCCTCCTCGTATCCCTCCTCACACCTGTAGAATGTCTGCAATCAAATGAGACAATATTGATTAGTACAATTAATAACTAGCTAGTTGAAGATTTTGAAATGTGTAAAGGAGAAATTACCCAGAACGTCCTGATCACCATGTCAGCCCTCGTGTCGCACACGACACCGTCGATAATGACATCCGGCGGGGCCGGGGCAGCCACGTAGTGCTCCCAGCTCAACCCAAGCTCTGGAAGCCGACCCTCACCAGGCAACGTGACAAACCCCGGGAAGTTTTGCCGGCAAAGAACTCCAAGGACGGAGTTGGGCCGGCGGACACTATGATGGTGGTCCCAACCCCTGCAGCATGACAAGGCCAACGCATTAGTTATTTCAAGAAACGTGAATGCAGAAGGTACAAAAATATTAAATGCACTTACGTACCTCTCCCCATCAGGTAAGATCAACCACCTCTGCTCGCGGGTCGCCGGCACGGACGGGAGCCGTGTAGCACCACGCTGGTAGACAGTGCCACCCTCCTCCTCAAGATCAGTCGGCTCCCCGCCATCATCAGCATGGCCACTCGGCTCCTCGGGCTGATCCGGCCAGGTACCCCATCCGGACGTGTGCTCCTCCGGGGTCTCGTGGGCCGAACTCTCGTGGGCCGAAGGCCGGTCGACCCGAGGCTCGTGGGCCCAAGACCCGTGGACCGGAGGCTCGTGGACCGGAGTCCGTGTAGCCTCCTCCTCGGACGAGTCCACCCTAGCAGTCACGTGCTCGGGTGAAACAGCTGGGGGTGGCGGCGAGGAAGGTGCCCTAGCAGTCACCCTACCTCCTCTCCCGCGACCACGTGCCCCACCTCCTCTCTTCCTACCTCGTCCCCTGCTGGGCACCGCGGTCGACGAAGAAGGGCCCGGCGGTGTGGACATACTGTCCAGCAACGCTCGGCGGAGAGGTACGTCTGGAATCGAAGACCTCAGACCACGCGCCGACGAAGAAGGGGCCTTGGCGCGCTCCCGACCAGCGCCCACCATCTTTCAACACCTGCCATGACAAACAGTAAACGAAATTAGTACAACATAAAAAAAGACCGACATGAATAATAATATGTGTATCACTTAAGTGTATCATCATCAAGTACAACATTAAAAAATTTAATACCTGACACTACTAATAATCTCGATTAGTATCATCAATAAATGCATAATCATCATCATCACTATAATCAATGACGGGCTCATAGGGTTCAGTGGCATCAACATGTGCAAGGCCACCTTGACGTAATCGGTCAAGCAATGACAGGTCATCCGCAGCAGTAACCTCTTCTTGTTCCGGCTCTTCTTGTTCCTCCTCTGGGGTGATGTCGGATTCACTGTCGCTGTCTACTTCAATGTTTTGGGGTGAAGTATAGCGGTTCTTGAAACGCTTTTTGGAAAGACGTGTCTCTTGGAAGAATTCTCCTTCATATGTGTCTGGGTTAATGTGAGGTTCATAATCCTCTTCCTTTGGGGGAGATAGTCTAGCACGTGGCGGCACTTCATAAACGACATCCCAACCTTTTAGATTTGGATTAGTTTGGCAGGCCCACGGTAGATAGAATACTTGGGTCGCCTGTTGAGTCGTAATATAGACATCAGGAACATCTAAATGGGTGCTTTGGTTGATTTCAACTAGCCCTATATGTTCATGAGTCCTTCTAGTCTCATTCGGCTGAAACCAGTAACATTTGAAGACTACGACATTCGGTGGGTTTTCACCATAGAATAGAAGTTCATAAATTGCTTCAACTCTCCCATAATACTCGGTACCTCCTTCGCCGATAGCAGATACACAACAATTTGTAGACTTTCGGTCGGCCATAGATAGCTCTTTGCCATAGGTACGAAAGCGATACCCGTTGATGTCGTATTTGTCAAATGAACGGACCTTATAGTCAAAACCATTAGCCACTTGTCTCAATTCGGCGTCCATAGACTCTGAATTAGCCTACAAGTTTAATATGAAAGGATTGTTGCATTACGCACAAATTAGCGAATGAAACCGGGATAGCCGCCTAGAAATTAGCCTACAAGTCTAATAGAAATTACCGTTTGTTTGAACCAAGAGATGAAACCGGGATAGCCGCCTCCTTGCTTTGCGAGAAGCTCATACTCTTCGACAGAATCCTTTTGGATCACCGCTCCATACGAGAATAAGGCGACGTATCGACTGTATGAAATATCCAGGAATAAGAGCAGTTCAAAGGAAATAGAAGTTGCGAAACTATGTACCGATAACTTACTCGATGTACGGCCGCACTTCTATCAGGTTGTTGAAGATATACAATGAAATGGTCCGCCATTGTTCGTTATCCAAAGATACTGGATTTGAAACACTGGCTGGTGCGAGATTCCCTTTGAAAAGGCTGAGGTTGGATCCACCCTTTTTAGGGTCGTCAGCATTGTACCGAGGCTTCGGATTATGCAAAGGACGATTTTTGGCTTCGTAGTGTGCTGTCACGAAGTTTGCCGCCTCCTCAATGATGAATGCCTCAGCCATCGATGCTTCAATTCTACGTTTATTTTTACATTTTTGTCGAAGCGTCTTCTGCATCCTCTCAGTTGGGTAGCACCAACAATTTTGCACGGGCCCCCCCAATCTTGCCTCGGTCGGGAGATGCAAAATCAAATGTTGCATTGGATTAAAGAAGCCCGGTGGAAAGATCTTCTCTAACTTGCAGATCAACTCCGGCGCCAACTCTTCCATTTCTTCTAGCACGCCAGGCGATAGTTCTTTCGCACAAAGAACACGGAAGAAATAGCTGAGTTCTGCCAGTACTAGCCATTCATCCTCAGGGATGAAGCCACGCAACATCACCGGCATTACCCGCTCAATCCATATGTGCCAATCATGACTCTTGAGACCAAATATCTTCAATTTATCAAGACTGGCTCCCCTCTGTAGATTCGCTGCATACCCATCGGGGAACATCAACTGCATTTTCACCCACAAGATAATTTCCCTCATAGCTGGCCTTCCAAGATTGAACCATGCCTTTGGCTTCGTCCAGTTCTGCTTTCCTTTCGGTTCTTTCATGTTTTGTATCGGCCTATCACATAGCGCCTCCAGATCGACTCTAGCCTTAGTATTATCCTTTGACTTCCCATCTATGCCGAACAATGTACCGAAAAGTGCCTCGGCGATATTCTTCTCAGTGTGCATCACGTCGATGTTGTGTGGGCAAAGGAGGTCTTTGAAGTAAGGCAGATCCCATAAGCATGTTTTGTGAGTCCAGGCGTGCTTAGAATTATACCCCTTGAAGTACCCTGGACGCTCTGGATCTGGCTCGAGAGCGTTTAACTGATCCAGGGTCTGTTGGCCTGTCAATGCATGTGGTGCAGAGTTTTTGACAACTCTACCTCTGATGAAGTTCTTCTTGTCTTTCCTGAACTTATGGCGAGGATTCAGGAACTGTCTATGCATGTCGAAGCAAGAAAACTTGCGACCGGCCTGAAGCCAAAGAAACTCAAGAGCTCCCTTGCATGTGGGGCACGGGAACCTTCCATGCACACACCAGCCAACGAATAGCGCATACGCCGGCAAGTCATGCGTCGAGTACATGTACCAGACACGCATTATGAAGTTCCGTTTGCTATAGGCATCGTATGTCTTGAACCCATTATCCCAGGCTTCTTGCAATTCGTCCTTAAGCGGTTGCATGTACACATTCATATTTTTCCCCGGATAGTTGGGCCCTGGAATTATCAACATCAGGAAAATGTTCTTTCTTTGCATAATCTGTCCGGGGGAGAGATTGAGTGGAAAGACAAATACGGGCCAACAACTGTATTGGGCTGCCGTCATACCAAACACACTGAACCCATCCGTGCTGATGCCGACTCGAGGATGCCTCGTGTCTGCCGCTTTGTCACCATGTAATTCATCAAACTTTTTCCACGCAACACCATCCGATGTGTGTACAATCATCAAATTCCCATCTGCATCTAGTTCGGTTCTTTTGCCCGTTTTGTGCCATGTCATCTGTCTGGCCGTCTCTTCGACCATGAAAAGACGTTGAAGTCTTGGTACGATTGGCATATACCGAAGAACACTAACGGGGATTTTGGTCTATGTCTTCTCACCCATACCGTTGTCTACCACAACATACCTGGAAGACTTGCAAATGGGACAATAGTTCAAGTCCGCATAGTCAAGCCTAAACAAGACACATCCTTTCTCACAGGCATGTATCTTATCATAGGGCATCTTCAGTGCACGGAGGATTTTGTCCGACTGGTACAGGTTTGCAGGCATTACATGGCCTTTGGGTAGAAAGCGTCCAAATACTGTATCGTAGCATTCTCTGCCCAAGTTGAACTGAGCCTTCAGAGCCATTACTTGTGAGATGGCATCCAACTGACAAAGCTCAGTGTGCTCATGGAGCGGACGTTTTGAAGACTCCAACATTTCATTGAAGGCCTTTGCAGATTCCTCCATCTCCTCGTCCGAATCCCGAGCATCATCAAAGTCTTGCACCATGTTTTCCATCCCGGTACCATGCTCGTCGGTGCGACGACGATCCACCTCAGCTCGGTCACGTTGGGCAGACTCACCATGAAATGTCCACACCGTATAATCGGGCGTAAAACCACTCTTCTACAGGTGTTTGCCCATTTCAGCCTCTGTCCTCTTTTCCCAAATGCCGCACCGTAAACAGGGGCACCAGGTTTTCCTCTGGCCATTTGCAAATATGGCTCGCACAAACCCCTTGGTTTTTGTGAACCATTCAGTGCTCCATTTGTTCTGACCAGTGTGACCGGTGTACATCCACGCAGGATCACTCATCTTGACTTTCAGAGCTACTAGACACACAACAAATATATATATATAATTCACCATGTATGTATTCATCAGTTGATCTACTTTGTCAATTTTATTACGTCCATGCAACCTACACTCTAATAGGTAATGACAGGTCCTAATCCCACCCGAGTATGTTTAGATTGGGTTCATTTTCCCATGCTATGCCCCGGATCCTACGCAAAATTTCGGCAGCACCTCCCCGCTGTTCTCCTGATACACGTCTCTGCAATAAACAGAGAGGATGTGTACCCGAAGAACAACAGGGGAGGAACTGACGAAATTTATGCGTCGGATCCGGAGCAAAGCATATGGGAAAACGAACCCAATCTAAACATACTCGGGCTGTCCATGGATAGCGTTGGACAATTCGAAAGAATCAAGGTTATAAATATGCAAATGCATGCATATTTATAACTATGACGCTTTCGAATGGGAGACACATATTGGTTACGCATACTGATGATTCAAGACACATATATATCTAGCTATCAAGTTTCATCGGAATAGATCAAATAATTAATGGGGGAGGAGGACATGTCATTTGTGCTCACCCACGAACGAAGGGGCAGAGCTCGTCAAACGCACGGCGAGGTCGTCGAACACCAAACCTCGCAGCGATGAAACAACTGCACATTTAAAACTACCCGATCAACACAATTATATATGATGTTTTTCATAACAAAATCGAAAGATATATGACCTAACTAATAATTCACAAATATATGACCCCGTCGGCTTCTGTAAGGCCAAAGAACACCTTTTCGGG
>NC_057802.1:542757673-542815925 GCF_018294505.1 Triticum aestivum
CGGGGCGGCGGGGGCGACGGGGCGGCGGGCGGCGGCGGCGGCGGGGTCGGAGGAGAAGGGCGCGCGAGGACGAAGTGAGTAACGGGCGGGGGGGCACTTGCCGTTAGTCAAGTGCCCTCTTTGCCGTCCGCCAGCCTTTGCCGTCCGCCTTTTTGCCTCTTTGCCGTCTGCTAGTGGACGGCAAAGAGGTGGGCCGTTAACATTTTTTCAAATGAGCGGGGGGTGGGGGCCACCACACTCTTTGCCGTCCGCCAGCGGACGGCAAAGATTCTTTGCCGTCAGCTGGCAGACGGCAAAGATCTGGCAGATGGCAAAGAGCTTCTTTGCCGTCAGCCTTTTCTTTGCCGTCTGCTTATGCCTAGCTGATGGCAAAGAGCTGCTTTGCCGTCAGCTAGCAGACGGCAAAGAGCTGGCAGATGGCAAATTAGCTGATTCCAGTAGTGCCCGGTCAATAACCAACAGCGGGATCTGGATACCCATGTTGGCTCCCACATGTTCCACGATGATCTCATTGGATGAACCACGATGTCGAGGATTCAATCAATCCCGTATACAATTCCCTTTGTCAATCGGTACGTTACTTGCCCGAGATTCGATCGTCGGTATCCCAATACCTTGTTCAATCTCGTTACCGGCAAGTCACTTTACTCGTACCGTAATGCATGATCCCGTGGATAACTCCTTAGTCACACTGAGCTCATTATGATGATGCATTACCGAGTGGGCCCAGAGATACCTCTCCGTCATACGGAGTGACAAATCCCAGTCTCGATCCGTGCCAACTCAACAGACACTTTCGGAGATACCCGTAGTGCACCTTTATAGTCACCCAGTTACGTTGTGACGTTTGGTACACCCAAAGCACTCCTACGGTATCCGGGAGTTGCACGATCTCATGGTCTAAGGAAATGATACTTGACATTGGAAAAGCTCTAGCAAACGAACTACACGATCTTTTGTGCTATGCTTAGGATGGGGTCTTGTCCATCACATCATTCTCCTAATGATGTGATCCCGTTATCAATGACATCCAATGTCCATAGTCAGGAAACCATGACTATCTGTTGATCAACGAGCTAGTCAACTAGAGGCTTACTAGGGACACGTTGTGGTCTATGTATTCACACATGTATTACGATTTTCGGATAATACAATTATAGCATGAACAATAGATAATTATCATGAACAAAGAAATATAATAATAACCATTTTATTATTGCCTCTAGGGCATATTTCCAACAAGGTCATGTCAAATAGTCCTATCTTTTACTTATTGCACTACATGTATGCATACGCTTTGACGTATCATTTAAATAACAATGTACAACATTAGCTCATTATTGCATTCCTTTATCTTTTTTTTCCTGTCTGCTTATTTACGACAAATCGCACCCGTACATTCTGATACGTCCAGTGCGCCAGGGGCTTCAGTGTACCCCATAACATGGCATGAAAAGTCCGAACACTTTCGACAGTGCGGCACCCCGAACTTATAGCATTATATGCATCAGCTCCGAATCATGTCTTGGGTCAATAGTTGGGTTTGCCCGGCTCCCATGTTTTGGTACCTTACGTTCCACTATATCGGCTAAGGTAGCACTGGGAGAACTACTGCGATTGTGTCCCGGTTCTTCCGGACGAGCACCTCAGTAGAGAAAGCCAAAAACTGACTGTCATGATGCGGCGAGAGCTGGTCGCTGTTCGAGAGGTCTCAAATCCTTAAAGATTTTTTCCGCTTCGGGTGAGGAATCGGCCTTGTCCGATTTAGGCGTACATAGCGCCCCAAGTTCGGCCTTCCGAATACTAGGGGCTTCGCCAAAATTTAAAATTGTAGACTTCTATGGCTAAGTGAGAAGTGATAAAGCCTTATAGTCTGATTGCCTGGTTCGTTGTGCTGAACACCTCCTTCGAAGGACCCAAAACTGGGATAAAGAGTGATAAGGTTTATCCCAAACACCCCAGTACTAGTTACACAGGGGCAGAAGCCGACGACTGGCCAACTCTCAAATTTTATAAACGGCCGCACATAAGGTAATATTTTAAATTAACAAGCGCTACATTGCGCACATGAACTCGTTTCTTATTACAAGATCACATGAGTACATTCATTCAAATATTACATCTTTAGCACATTCCTCTGCCACAAGGCGAGCACCCTTTAGGACACTGTCATAATACTTCTCGGGGTGGCGATGCTCCTTGACCTCCGGCGGCCCCTCCTTCACCAGCTTTTCGGCATCCATCTTCGCCCAGTGCACTTTCGCCCGGGCAAAAGCCCTTCGCGTGCCCTCAATGCAGACGGACCGCTTTATGATTTCAAGCCGTGGGCAGGCATTCACAAGTCGCCTTACCAGGCCAAAATAACTGCCAGGCAGGGGCTCGCCAGGCCACATCCGGACTATGAGGCCTTTCATGGCCAGTTCGGCCGCCTTGTGAAGCTCGACCAGTTGCTTCAACTGGTCGCTCAAGGGCATCGGATGTTCGGTCCCAGTATATTGAGACCAGAACAACTTCTCCGTCGAGCTCCCCTCCTCGGCCCGGTAGAACTCCGCGGCATCCGACACACTGCTGGGTAGATCAGCAAACGCTCCTGGAGAGCTCCGAATTCGGGTAAGTAAAAGGAAAGTTTCCTTCACATGCTTGCTTTGCATAATGAATGCCTTACCCGCCGCTATCTTCTTGACCGCCTCAATTTCCTGAAGGGCCTTTTTGGCTTCGGCCTTGGCATTTTGTGCGTTCTCGAGGGCCTTCGCAAGCTCGGACCCTTGCATCTTAGAGTCACGCTCCAAGGACTCATACTTCTTGACAAAGCCCTGGAGCTCTTGCTGCACCTCGCCGACTCAGGCCTCACGCTTCTCGCGCTCGGCGCACTCCGTGGCCGCTTTGCCTTCGGCCTCGGACAACGCCTTCTTCAGGGCTGCCACTTCGGTCGTGGCCCCTAGCAAAATTCGTAACGATCCTATGATCTAACAAACCACCTTCCTTTTTATTTATCAATAAACATACGAGGTATTACTTACCTTTGTTCTCTTCGAGCTGCCTCTTAGTAAGGCCGAGCTCTTCTTTGGACTGCTCAAGGTCCCGCTTCAGTGCAGAGACCTCCGTCGTGTGAGCGGCAGCGGCTAACAGTGAAGCCTGCTTATTCACATAAGACATATTCTGATTAGACTCCTGTGATTATTATTTGATCCTTTGTTCGGCCTTTCTTTGTGAACACCAAACAGAGCATCAGGGGCCACTGTCTATGCTGTAACATTCCCTCATAATTTGATTACTTACCTCAAAGCCTGTTAGGAGGCTGGCACAGGCTTCAGTCAGTCCGCTTTTGGCGGACTGAACCTTCTTGACCACTGCACTCATGATAGTGCGGTGCTCTTCGTCAATGGAAGCGCCGCGAAGCGCTTCCAGCAAATTGTCCGATGCCTCTGGATGGACAGAGGTCATCGGCACAGACGGCTTGCCCCCCTTGGCGAGGGGTCGCCTGATAGAGTCCGGAGCCACTAGAGGTTCCGGCATAGTATTCGGCTGGGGGCTAGACTTGCTGCCCCCGGCATTAGGGCCCATGGGGGTCTTGCCCCTCCTGCGCCCAGCGTCTGGAATGCCGCCTTGGGGAACCTCCGGAACTGTCTCCCCTTGGTTCAGTGCCCTTTGAGACAACACCTCAGCATCGTTTGTAGGGCGGGGGGAGGAGGCGGTCGGGAGTGAATCGCTGTTCATCGCCGATGAGCCCAAAGAATCATCCGAAGAGGATACGTCGATATGGGCTTTGGATGGACTGCATGATCATGTTCGGCATGATAAGAAGCAATAAAATAAAACATACCAAGAACTATTATGGTATCCGGATAATTACAACTTCGCCAGGGGCTTGTCCCTGGGTAACCACTCCTCGTCGCTAAAAGCGGCCGCCGTGGAGTAGTCCGGAAGAAGAGTCCTTCCCTTCTTGGACCCTTCGGCCTCCCCTGACAGGGCGGCCTTCCTTTTCTTCTCTCCCCCGGCTGGGGGGGGGGAGAAATTTCTTCCTCCTCCTCCTCTTTTTTGTGGGAGGAGGGCGCCTCGGTGTTATCGGACGATGAGTCCGATACAACCTTGCGCCGGAGACCTTTCCTGGTCCCCGTGGCCTTCTTCTTGGCCTTCTTCTCCGGCGCCTCATAGGGCGCCGGAACCAGCATCTCCGTTAGGAGAGCCCTTGCTGGATCTTTGGGCAGTGGGGCTGGACAATCAATCCGCTCCGCTGTCTCGACCCAGTCCTGTTAAATGGTGTGGAGGCTTAGATCCCCCACATGATTATACTGGGGAAAGAGACACCTTATGAGATATAAGGAGCTTACCGGATTGGCAGGGCGCTTTCCGCTGAGTCCACGATCCTCGGTAAGGGGAGGAGGTACCTCGGCGGACTTGAACATCACCTTCCAGATGTCTTGATGCATCGTGTCGAAGAGCTCTCGCAGCGTCCGGTGCTTAGTCGGGTCGAACTCCCACAAATTAAATGCCCGTCTTTGACACGGAAGGATCCGGCGGAAGAGCATGACTTGAACCACGTTGACAAGCTTGATTTTCTTGCTTATCATGTTTTTGACGTAGCTCTGGAGTCCGGTCAGCTCCACCGATGAACCCCAGGATAGGCCCTTCTCTTTCCAGGAGGTGAGCCGCATGGGGATGCCGGATCGAAATTCGGGGGCCGCCACCCAGTGGGTGTCGCGCGGCTCGGTGATGTAGAACCACCCTGATTGCCACCCCTTTACGGTGTCCACATAGGAGCCTTCGAGCCAGGTGACGTTGGGCATTTTGCCCACCATGGCGCCTCCGCACTCTGCTTGCTGGCCGACCACCACCTTCGGTTTAACGTTGAAGGTCTTCAGCCACAGGCCGAAGTGGGGCTTGATGCGGAGGAAGGCCTCGCACACGACGATAAACGCCGAGATGTTGAGGATGAAATTAGGGGCCAGATCATGAAAGTCCAGCCCGTAGTAGAACATGAGCCCGCGAACGAATGGGTGGAAGGGAAATCCCAGCCCGCGGATGAAATGGGTAAGGAATACAACCCTTTCGTGGGGTTCGGGGGTGGGGACGATCGGCCCCGCATCTGGGAGCCAGTGCGAGATATCTGCGGCCAGGTATCCGGCTTCCCAGAGCTTCGTATTGTTCTCCTCCATAACGGAGGAGACCATCCACTTGCCTCCTGCTCCGGACATGTTTGGAGTGGTTTTGTAGAGAAAATGCGGACTTGGGCGCTGGAGCTCGAGTGCGCGAGAAAGGATGGGCAGGGAAGAAGAAGGCGTGGGTGAAAAGGAGGAGTCCTTGTCCCTTTATAAGGGCGGAGGAAGCTGTGAGCCTCCCCACCTGCCTGGTAAACTCGCTTATTCCCCAAGCGCCGTGATTGATGGCGCGGTTGGGTTACCCACACCCGTATTGATGAGAATCCCGTGATAACGGGACACGATCTCTGCTTCGACAAGACGTGCCAAGAAACCGCCTCGCAATATGTGCAGTAGCTGGTTGAGAAAAACAGTTCGAATAATGCCCGGGCCATGGCGTGATGTCACGTTACGAAAAGTTGTCAGCAGATTAGATTTGTGGAAATATTATACTCTCTACGGTGGTATGTGGAATTTGTTTTGCAGAGCCGGACACTATCCTTGTGTTCAAAATCTTCTATGGAGTATTCGGAGGAAGAACCCGCCTTGCAATGCCGAAGACAATCTGCGCGCCGGACTCATCGTCATTGTAGCCTGGTTCAGGGGCTACTGAGGGAGTCCTGGATTAGGGGGTCCTCGGACAGCCGGACTATATACTTTGGCCGGACTGTTGGACTATGAAGATACAAGATTGAAGACTTCATCCCGTGTCCGGGCGGGACTCTCCTTTGCGTGGAAGGCAAGCTTGGCAATTCGGATATGTAGATCTCCTCCCTTGTAACCAACTCTGTGTAACCCTAGTCCCCTCCGGCGTCTATATAAACCGGAGGGTTTAGTCCGTAGGACAAGAACAATCATAATCATAGGCTAGCTTCTAGGGTTTAGCCTCTACGATCTCGTGGTAGATCAACTCTTGTAATACTCATATCATCAAGATCAATCAAGCAGGAAGTAGGGTATTACCTCCATCGAGAGGGCCTGAACCTGTGTAAACATTGTGTCCCCCGCCTCCTCTTACCATCCACCTTAGACGCATAGTTCGGGACTCCCTACCCGAGATCTGCCGGTTTTGACACCGACAACAGGGAAGAACCAAGCGGGAAGACAGAACACAAAATATACAAAGAGCACCGCCGGTGAAATCGAACGACATCAGCCAGCCGAGACCAAACCACGACACTGCACCATCGACGCAATCGAAAGGCTCCGCGCATTTGAGACTGCACAACGCCGCGACACCACCTGTGTCATGGGGCGCATTCGAAGGGGCACACGGGGCCGAGAAGACGCCACGGAGCCTGTGTGTCACCGGCGTAGCCGAAGGGCATCGCCTAGCAAACCAAACCACGACACTGCACCGTCGACGCAATCGAAAGGCACCGCACAGCCGAGAAAGTACAACGCCACGACACCACCTGTGTCGGGGGTACATTCAAAAGGCTAGGTGAGACCGAGATGACATCACGGCACCTGTGTGCCACCGGCAAAGACGCAGGCATCACCAAGCAGAGACACACCCAGGAGCACCTGAGCACGAACACCGCCGAAGAAGAGAGACAAGGAACCACCGCCGACCGCAAGGCCGCCGCACCACCGCCGTCATCAGGCACACTCCACCGTCAACCACATGAGCCATTGGTCACCACCCACAGGTCTCCAAGACGACGCCTCCAAGGAGGTAGCGACGTACATGATGCCGTCATCGCCTGATCTAACAATACTAGATCATGAGCGTTTGCCCGGAGACACTGAACTCGAGGGATTTTGGTGGACTGGACTCCTCGGCAACGCCCCAAAAGGGGGAACGACACAAAAAGGCGCCGCGCATCACCGGCACCAACCAGTGGTCTATGCAAGGATTTCACCCGGCGCCAGACACCAAGCCTCGCCTCAAGGTCCAAAGACTGGGTCACCTCCGGCCGCCACAGCAGGCCCCGGGAGGGGAGAGGAGCACCCCCACAGCACCAGGAGAAGTAGGCCACAAGAGCCGTCGCCGTAGAGCCTGGGACCCCCTCCACCTCCATCCCCGCACAAGCTGGCCCGGCCCGAAGCCGGCAGCAGGTACCACCGGCGCAGAACGTAGAGTGGTGAGAGCGAGGCCGTAGAAACACCGACGCCTGCCCAGATCTGGAACGACCCGACGGCGGCAGCACCAGCCAGATCTGCGGCAGATGCCCGCGCCCCGAACAAGCCCAGGCCGAGCCCAACACCACCACCTGCGCCCCACAGGATCTAGCACCGGCACCCCCTCGTGCGCAGCAGCTTGAAAGCGTGCCGAGCCGGACCGCCGTGTGCGCACCAACGCGGATCCACGCGCACAGGGAGCCCCCGCGCGAAAAGGGAGTAGGTCCCACCGCCGCCAACCGCCAGCGGGCTTCGCGCAGCGACGTGTGCCGATGGCGGCGAGGGGGAAGGGGGAGGAGGGGGTGCTTCGGCGGCGGGGGCAGAGGTCCGCCCGAGTTGCCTCCAGGGGAGACGACGCAGGGGCTCCTGTGTTGTCCTCTAAAGGAGTGTTTGAAAGGAGTTTTTCAAAGAAAGACCTCAGTAAAGCTGCTTACATATTGAGCATCAAGATCTATAGAGATAGATCAAGGCGCTTGATGAGTTTTTT
The DNA here is from genome assembly GCF_018294505.1 of Triticum aestivum. NCBI lineage: Eukaryota > Viridiplantae > Streptophyta > Magnoliopsida > Poales > Poaceae > Triticum > Triticum aestivum. The sequence goes on from NC_057802.1 coordinate 542,765,423, forward strand.
CAATGAGTACATACCTTGACAAGATTTTGAAGTAGTTCAAAATGGAATAGTCAAAGAAGAAGTTCTTGCCTGTGTTGCAAGGTGTGAAGTTGAGTAAAGACTCAAAACCTGACCACGGCAGAAAGTAGAAAGAGAATGAAAAGTCATTCCCTATGCATCAGTCATAGGTTCTATAAAGTATGCTATGCTGTGTACCAGACCTATTGTGTACCTCACCATGAGTTTGGAAAGAGGGTACAATAGTGATCCAGGAGTGGATCACTGGACAGCACTCAAAATTATCCTTAGCGGAATAAGGAAATTTTTCTTGGTTATGGAGGTGACAAAGAGTTCGTCGTAAAGAGTTACGTCGATGCAAGCATCGACACCGATCTGGATGACTCTAAGTCTCGATCTAGATACATATTGAAAGTGGGAGCAATTAGCTAGAGTAGCTCCGTGCAGAGTATTGTAGACATAGAAATTTGCAAAATACATATGGATCTGAATGTTGCAGACCCGTAGACTAAAATTTCTCTCACAGGCAAAACATGATCATACCTTATTACTCTTGGGTGTTAATCACATAGCGATGTGAACTAGATTATTGACTCTAGTAAACCTTTTTGAGTGTTGGTCACATGGCGATGTGAACTATGGATGTTAATCACATAAAGATGTGAACTATTGGTGTCAAATCACATGGCGATGTGAACTAGATTATTGACTCTAGTGCAAGTGGGAGACTGAAGGAAATATGCCCTTGAGGCAATAATAAAGTTATTATTTTTTCCTTATTTCATGATAAATGTTTATTATTCATGCTAGTATTGTATTAACCGGAAACTTAGTACATGTGTGAATACATAAACAAACAGAGTGTCACTAGTGTGCCTCTACTTGACTATCTCGTTGAATCAAAGATGGTTAAGTTTCCTAGCCATAGACATGAGTTGTCATTTGATTAACGGGATCACATCATTAGAGAATGATGTGATTGACTTGACCCATTCCGTTAGCTTAGCACTTGATTGTTTAGTTTGTTGTTATTGCTTTCTTCATGACTTATACATGTTCCTATGACTATGAGATTATGCAACTCCCAAATACCGGAGGAACACTTTGTGTGCTATCAAACGTCACAACGTAACTGGGTGATTATAAAGATGCTCTACAGGTGTCTCCGATGGTGTTTGTTGAGTTGGCATAGATCGAGATTAGGATTTGTCACTCCGATTGTCGGGGAGGTATCTCTGGGCCCTCTCGGTAATACACATCACTATAAGCCTTGCAAGCAATGTGACTAATGAGTTAGTTGCTGGATGATGCATTACGAAACGAGTAAAGAGACTTGCCGGTAACGAGATTGAACTAGGTATTGAGATACCGACGATCGAATCTCGGGCAAGTAACATGCCGATGACAAAGGGAACAACGTATGTTGTTATGCGGTTTGACCGATAAAGATCTTCGTAGAATATGTAGGAACCAATATGAGCATCCAGGTTACGCTATTGGTTATTGACCGGAGAGGAGTCTCGGTCATGTGTACATAGTTCTTGAACCCGTAGGGTTCGCACGCTTAACGTTCGGTGACGATCGGTATTATGAGTTTTTGTGTTTTGATGTACCGAAGGTTGTTCGGAGTCCCGGATGAGATCACGGACATGATGAGCAGTCTCGAAATGGTCGAGACATAAAGATTGATATATTGGAATGCTATGTTTGGACATCAGAAGGGTTTCGGGTGAGTTTGGGCATTTACCAGAGTACCGGGAGGTTACCGGAACCCCCCGGGGAGTATATGGGCCTTACTGGGCCTTAGTGGGAGAGAGGAGGAGGCGGCCAAGGTGGGGGCGTGCCCCCCCAAGCCCAATCCGAATTGGGAGGGGGGCCGGCCCCCTTTCCTTTTCCCTCTCTCCTCCTTCCTTCCTCTCCTACTCCAACTAGGGAAGGGGGGAATCCTACTCCCGGTGGGAGTAGGACTCCCCTAGGGCGCGCCATAGAGAGGGCCGGCCCTCCCCTCCTCCACTCCTTTATATACGGGAGAGGGGGGCACCCCATAGACACATAAGTTGATTGTTTAGCCGTGTGCGGTGCCCCACTCCACAGATTTCCACCTTGGTCATATCGTTGTAGTGCTTAGGGGAAGCCCTGCGTCGGTAACTTCATCATCACCGTCATCACGCCGTCGTGCTGATGAAGCCCTCCCTCGACACTCAGCTAGATCTAGAGTTCGTGGTACGTCACCGAGATGAACGTGTGCAGATCATGGAGGTGCCGTACTTTCAGTACTAGGATCGGTCGGATCGTGAGGACGTACGACTACATCAACCGGGTTGTCATAATGCTTCTGCTTTCGGTCTACGAGGGTACGTGGACAACACTCTCCCCTCTCGTTGCTATGCATCACCAAGATGGATCTTGCGTGTGCGTAGGATTTTTTTTGAAATTACTGCGTTCCCCAACATGAGACATATAGCCACGCCGTAGAACAGGTGCTCGGGCGCCATTAATGGATACGTTGGGAGGGAGGTGCGTGGCGGGTAGCGGTCAAAGGGCTCTCCTCCCAATGAGCACGCGCAAGGGTCTGATCGCACGCCTCCCGTACGCAAATAGCTACCCCGCACGGCACCTCCTATCCAATAAAAAAAAGGGGACGCGTGGCCGCACGTAATTGGTAAGTAGAACGGCCACGGTTTCAATAATACTTGTGTTTCCGATTTGTAACATGACAGCACTTGTTCCAAAATGACTTTGTTGATTGTTAATGTGTGCGCCTTCGCAAATCGGACAGAAAAATTACCACAACATGTTGGTGCCATGTCATGACACCATGCCAAGTTTCATGATTTTCAGGCGTGTTTTGGAATTACAGGAATTGAAAAACCAAGTTTCTCAATCTTTCTGGCCGAGCCATGATGCCCAAATGTTTGAATTTCACTCCCATCTCTTGCATGGGACCTAGAAATTCACCCAAGGACACACATGTGATTTTCAAACAACTTTGGTGCACTGGAGCCTGTGCTTGCAGTTCAAATTTGAATTATGCACGTTAAATGCGCAGAAACTCAATTAATGTATAAAATAGGCCAAACGAACCCGGAATAATTCCAAAATTTAGCACGATACTTCTATTTGGTCTAATCTACCTGTGTAAAAAAATTAAGGCAGGAGAAGGCAGTGTACGTATGTCGTTTCGCACACGGAGGTGACACGTTCCGTCTCGGAACCACGAGCCTTCTTGAGGGAAGCTCCGATTTGCAAGAAGCTTACACCAAAGCTTGTCCCAATTTGGCCAAAAAAATTACCGTAACATGTTGGTGCCATGTCATGACACCATGCCAAGTTTCATGATTTTCAGGCGTGTTTTGAATTTACAGGAATTTAAAAACAAAGTTTCTCAATCTTTCCGGCCGAGCCACGACGCCCAGATGTTTGAATTTCACTCCCATCTCTTGCATGGGACCTAGAAATTCACCCAAGGACACACATGTGATTTTTCAAACAACTTTGGTGCACTAGAGCCTGTACTTGTAGTTCAAATTTGAATTATGCACATTAAATGCCCAGAAACTCAATTAATGAATAAAAAGGCCAAACGAACCCGGAATAATTCCAAATTTAGCACGGTACTTCTATTTTGTCTAATACATGTGTAAAAAAATTAAGGCGGGAGAAGGCAGTGTACGTATGTCGTTTCGCACACGGAGGTGACATGGTCCCTCTCGGAACCACGAGCCTTCTTGAGGGAAGCTCCGGTTTGCAAGAAGCTTACAGCAAAGCTTGTCCCAATTCGGCCAAAAAAATACCGCAGCATGTTGGTGCCACGTCATGACACCATGCCAAGTTTCATGATTTTCGGGCGTGTTTTGGATTTACAAGAATTTAAAAACCAAGTTTATCAATCTTTCCGGCAGAGCCACGACGCCCAGATGTTTGAATTTCTCTCCCATCTCTTGCATGGGACCTAGAAATTCACCCAAGGACACACATGTGATTTTTCAAACAACTTTGGTGCACTGGAGCCTGTGCTTGTAGTGCAAATTTGAATTATGCACATTAAATGCCTAGAAACTCAATTAATGCATAAAAAGGCCAAACGAACCCCGAATAATTCCAAAATTTAGCACGGTACTTCTATTCGGTCTAATCTGCCTGTGTAAAAAAATTAAGGCGGGAGAAGGCAGTGTACGTATGTCGTTTCGCACACGGAGGTGACACGTTCCCTCTCGGAACCACGAGCCTTCTTGAGGGAAGCTCCGGTTTGCAAGAAGCTTACACCAAACCTTGTCCCAATTCGGCCAAAAAAATTACCGTGACATGTTGGTGCCATGTCATGACACCATGCCAAGTTTCATGATTTTCAGGCGTGTTTTGGATTTACAGGAATTTCAAAACCAAGTTTCTCAATCTTTCCGGCTGAGCCACGACGCCCAGATGTTTGAATTTCACTCCCATCTCTTGCATGGGACCTAGAAATTCACCCAAGGACACACATGTGATTTTTCGAACAACTTTGGTGCACTAGAGCCTGTGCTTATAGTTCAAATTTGAATTATGCACATTAAATGCCCAGAAACTCAATTAATGCATAAAAAGGCCAAACGAACCCGGAATAATTCCAAAATTTAGCACGGTACTTCTATTCGGTCTAATCTGCCTGTGTAAAAAAATTAAGGCGGGAGAAGGCAGTGTACGTATGTCGTTTCGCACACGGAGGTGACACGTTCCCTCTCGGAACCACGAGCCTTCTTGAGGGAAGCTCCGGTTTGCAAGAAGCTTACACCAAACCTTGCCCAATTCGGCAAAAAAAATTACCGTGACATGTTGGTGCCATGTCATGACACCATGCCAAGTTTCATGATTTTCAGGCGTGTTTTGGATTTACAGGAATTTCAAAACCAAGTTTCTCAATCTTTCCGGCTGAGCCACGACGCCCAGATGTTTGAATTTCACTCCCATCTCTTGCATGGGACCTAGAAATTCACCCAAGGACACACATGTGATTTTTCGAACAACTTTGGTGCACTAGAGCCTGTGCTTATAGTTCAAATTTGAATTATGCACATTAAATGCCCAGAAACTCAATTAATGCATAAAAAAGGCCAAACAAACCCGGAATAATTCCAAAATTTAGCACATTACTTCTATTTGGTCTAATCTGCCTCTGTAAAAAAATTAAGGTGGGAGAAGGCAGTGTACGTATGTCGTTTTGCACACGGAGGTGACACGTTCCCTCTCGGAACCACAAGACTTCTTGAGGGAAGCTCCGGTTTGCAAGAAGCTTACACCAAAGCTAGTCCCAATTCGGCAAAAAAAATACCGCAGCATGTTGGTGCCATGTCATGACACCATGCCAAGTTTCATGATTTTCAGGCGTGTTTTGGATTTACAAGAATTTAAAAACCAAGTTTATCAATCTTTCCGGCAGAGCCACAATGCCCAGATGTTTGAATTTCACTCCCATCTCTTGCATGGGACCTAGAAATTCATGCAAGGACACACATGTGATTTTTCAAACAACTTTGGTGCATTGGAGCATGTGCTTGTAGTTCATATTTGAATTATGCACATTAAATGCCCAGAAACTCAATTAATGCATAAAAATGCTAAACGAACCCGGAATAATTCCAAATTTAAACACGACACTCATGTACTAGTTGCATGTTCACTGTACGTAAATGTTCTAGCAATTCAAACACCATCCTTTCCCTCCGTAACACCATTTTGTCTTTCAAAACATAATGAAAAAATCAGGTATACCACAAACAGTTTACTAGAAAGAATCGTGTGGGATGCGATATAAAATATCTTGGCGCACCATCTTGTCTGACTTACGCAGGAAGCTTTGTCATCTACAGTCCACCGCCCCCGCTTGAACCACGCTTGCGCGCCAGTTTCTCGCGGCACCGAGCGAAATTTTTTGGCCACCGCGGAAATATCTATCTCCCTGCCCCCTCCCTCCTACCAAAAGCCACATTTCCACTGTTCCTCCTTGCTTTCCAAGTTCAAACCTTCACTGCTGCTTACTGGCTGCTCAGCCTCCTCGCCGGCGACCCTTCTTCTTGCAGCGCCGCCTCCTCGTCGGCTACCCTTCTTCTTGCAGCGCCGCCTCCTCGCCGACGAACCTTCTTGTTGCAGTGCCGCCTCCTTGCCGGCGACCCTTCTTCTTGCTGCGCGGCCTCCTCGCCGCCGACCCTTCTTATTGCTGCACGGCCTCGTCGATATGGTCAGGTAATCCACACCCCACCCACACCATCCTCCTCCTTTCCCGTCCCACATGCCCCGACCGACGGAGCGACACCTTCCACCGAAATCACTGCCCCCCTCCTCCAATTAAGCGCCGCCCACAGCCATTTTACACGCAGTATAACATGGAGCCGAGTAGCATGCGGCCGCATGCGCGAACGAGGTCGCTATGGCTGCCATGCGTGTCGACCGCTAGATCTTGGAGGAGCACCTCGTCTACGAGGCCACCGTCGACACCGCCATGCGGTTGTCTACTTTAAAATACAGTTCGTGATGTTTTCTCGAGGCCACCACTAGTGCCTTCTAGGGATTTGTCGTCTGTAATGTTAATATGCAATCTGATGTTCAGTTAACAGTTTGGTCCTCTGAAATGTAATGTTCAGTTAATACTTCGGTCCAACAATTGCTACATTTCCTAGTACTGTTCTCAAGCATTCTTTGTGTTGTTAACTGTCTTATCTTCTAGTACATGTTTCTATTCTACAATGTCGTGCTCGGTTAACTATTTTGGTTCATTTGGCCTGCTACCCATTTAACTGTTTGGTTCAGTTCTGCAATTTGATTTTCATTTGCTGTGGGTACAATTTTGTATTGTTATGCATGTGACACCAATCAAATTTGGCTGTACTCAATACATATTCTACTGATAGTATGGCAACTCTCAGTTAACCTGATCAAGATCTTCCTTATGTGTGTTGCAGGGAAACAATGGGAGACACTGCGGTTTACCATCGAGGTTTGTTCAAGCAGGGTCCTTTGGCTAATAGCACATTATTGTGCAGTTGCATGAATCATTCTAATATTTAGGTTTCTTACAATTTGGTCTTGCACATGTAGGTCCTGCTGTCAGAGGCTTAGACCCACTGTTCGACCCATTTTGCATATGGGGAAATGAGATGTCCAGGAATATTAGTCAAGTCAAGAAACTCAGAAAGATTGTTAGGATGAAGAAACTTGCGACGAATAACAGCAAGATCTTTGTTTGCACAATGAAGAAGACATCAGTCAACTATAGGATGGTACCAACTCTTTTTCCTTGTTTTTACCCCTTGTGCCATTTCATAATTTACAACAGCGATTTATGCATAGCTTTATTTTTAGTACTTTTCAAAGCAGTTCACCGATGATTACCTCTCAAACCACCTGCATGGTTAAGAGGCGAGGAAGGTATTCATTCAACACCCACGGTACAATATTGAAGTCTTGCTGAAGAGGACGAAGGTTGGGCGGGCAATTATCCATAGCCACTGGCCTAAAGTTGCAAGGACATTCAACATCACTGAAGGCTCAATATTTGCCTTCCGCTTATGTAGTTTCCCAGATGAGATACATCTGTCTATTTACCGTGTATGATGCTACTTTCCAAAGGTTTTTGATGCTGCATGTGAAACTTGGTGCTGTTGTGTAATGGCGTAACTGAGTGCCGAAGCTATCTGATGTAATTCGATTATGAAATCCTGGTTGCTTTTATATGGATATGAAATATCTGGCATGTTTTATAAGAAATATCAGTTTGATTAGTACATGGATTATCAATAATATGCTAATTACCCTGCTTATTGGGGTTTTCTATTGCAAACGGTAACTCAGACGACACCGTGGGCAATGAACTCAAACAACCCGCACGGTTTCTAGAAAGTAGGCGTGTTCGATCAACTAACAATCACACACAGCTTCCGGCAGCGAACTGTTTGCGTTAGGCCACCTCGCACAAACGTTTCCACACAAAGAACTGTGTGGGATGTACATACCTACGGAAATGATTTTCTGGGATTCACCGTGTGGGATGTACATACCTACGGAAATGATTTCTGGGATTCACCGTGTGGGATGTACATACCTACGTAAATGATTTCTGGGATTCACCGTGTGGGATGTACATACCTACGGAAATTATTTCTAGGATTCATCGAGTGGGATGTACATACATACAGAAATGATTGGGTTTCGATGCCTCGCCCGATCGCACACGGCCCCAGCCTGGGTCCCAGGAGGGCCTATCCCCGACAATTTCTGGGTCGTGTGGGAAGGAACCCCCTATCGCCCACACTCACTTGGCGACGGTTCCAAATGCCCTCGTGGAAAGGGGTTAAAAACCGTTTGTTTAGGACCGGCGCGTATGAGTGACGATCCTCTCGCCAAGCTCTGGAGTAGGGATGACTTGCCCCTTGGCCGGGAGCCTATGTGCGATTTCCGCGGTCAAGTACCTCGCCTCCTGGAGTCCCTGGATATCCTTCTTCGTCACGGAAGAGGCCACCCACTTGCCTTGAGAACCGGATCTAGACATGGCCAGAGTACATGGTGGCAATGGAGAAAGATTGAGACCTGGGCGCTGGAGCTCAAGGACGGAAAGGCAAAGGAGGAAGAAGGCGTGAGGTGAAAAGATGGGACCTTATCCTCTTATAAAAGGAAGTAAATATCAAGTGCCCCCTCGCAAGCCTTAAAACTCGCCTATTCCCCAGGGGTCGTGCAAACGGCACGGTTGGATTACCCAAACCCGTATTGATGAGAATCCCGTAATAAGGGGACACGACTCTGTTTTGACAAGACGTGTCAAGGAAAACCATGTCTTGAAACGTGAAGCGGGAGGCTGAAAAACGGTTCAAAATAATAACAAAGGCCAGAGCACGATGCCTCACCGGAAAAGCTGTCAGAGGACATTACTTATTTTTGTTTAAGGTATTTTGCCCTCGTGGTTTAGAGTTGTAACTATTGTACAGAGCCGGATATAGTTCTTTTGGTCAACTACTGTGAAGTGTTCGGAGGAGGAACCCGCCTTGCAATGCCGAAGACAATCTACGCGCCGGACACATCGTCATTGAAGCCTGGTTCAGGGGCTACCGAGGGAGTCCTGGATTAGGGGGTCCCCGGGCGTCCGGGCTATGTGACATGGGCTGGACTAGTGGGATATGAAGATACCAGATAGAAGACTTCCCCCAGTGTCGGGATGAGACTCTCCTTGGCGTGGAAGGCAAGCTTGGCGTTTGGATATGAAGATTCCTTTCTCTATAAACCGACTCTGTACAACCCTAGGCCCCTCTGGTGTCTATATAAACCGGAGGGTTTAGTCCGTAGGGGGATCATAATCATAATCATACAGGCTAGACATCTAGGGTTTAGCCATTGCTATCTCGAGGTGGATCAACTCTTGTAACCCATATACTCATGAAAGTCAATCAAGCAGGAAGTAGGGTATTACCTCCATTAAGAGGGCCCAAACCTGGGTAAACATCGTGTCCCCTGCCTCCTGTTACCTTTGATCCTTAGATGCATAGTTCGGGACCCCCTACCCGAGATCTGCCGGTTTTGACACCGACAGCGCCCCCCCTTTCCTTCTCCCTCCCCCCACTTTCCCCTTTCCCCCTCTCCGTTAGAAGGAAGGGGGAGCCGACTAGGACTAGGAGTCCTAGTGGGACCCCCCACTTGGCGTGCCCCCTAGGGCCGGCCGGCCTCCCCCCTCCTCCTTTATATACGGGGGCAGGGGGCACCCCAAAGGCACATCAATTGTTCTCTTAGCCGTGTGCGGTGCCCCCTCCATAGTTTACTCCTTCGGTCATAGCGCCGTAGTGCTTAGGCGAAGCCCTGCGTAGATCACATCACCATCAGCGTCACCACCCCGTCTTGCTAACGGAACTCTCCATCGACCCTCTGCTGGATCAAGAGTTCGAGGGACGTCATCGAGCTGAACGTGCGCTGAACACGGAGGTGCCATACGTTCGGTACTGGGATCGGTTGGATCGTGAAGACGTTTGACTACATCAACCGCGTTAACTTAACCCTTCCGCTTTCGGTCTACAAGGGTACGTGGACACACTCTCCCCATCTCGTTGCTATGCATCTCCTAGATAGATCTTGCGTGATCGTAGGAAATTTTTGAAATTGCATGCTACGTTCCCTTATAGTGGCATTCGAGCCAGGTCTATGTGTAGATGATATGCACAAGTAGAACACAAAGAGTTGTGGGCGATAATAGTCATACTGCTTACCACCAACGTCTTACTTTGATTCAGCGGTATTGTTGGATGAAGCAGACCGGACAAACATTACATGACGACATTCATGAGACCGGTTCTACCGACGTGCTTTGCACACAGGTGGCTGGCGGGTGTCTGTTTCTCCAACTTTAGTTGAATCGAGTTTGACTATGGCCGGTCCTTGTTGAAGGTTAAAACATCACACTTGAAGAAAAATCATTGTGGTTTTGATGCGTAGGTAGGAACAGTTCTTGCTAGAAGCCCGTTGTAGCCACGTAAAACTTGCAACAACAAAGTAGAGGATGTCTAACTTGTTTTTGCAAGGCATATTGTGATGTGATATGGTCAAGACGTGATGAGATATAAATTGTTGTATGAGATGATCATGTTTTGTAAAAGTTATCAGCAACTGGCAGGAGCCTTATGGTTGTCGCTTTATTGTATGAAATGCAATCGCCATGTAATTGCTTTACTTTATCACTAAACGGTAGCGATAGTCGTAGAAGCAATAGTTGGTGAGACAACAACGACGCTACAATGGAGATCAAGGTGTCAAGCCAGTGATGATGGAGATCATGACGGTGCTTTGAAGATGGAGATCAAAGGCACAAGATGATGATGACCATATCATGTCACATATTTTGATTACATGTGATGTTTATCTTTTATGCATCTTATTTTGCTTAGTACGGTGGTAGCATTATAAGATGATCCCTCACTAAATTTCAAGGTACAAGTGTTCTCACTGAGTATCCACCATTGCTACAGTTCGTCGTGCTGAGACACCACGTGATGATCGGGTGTGATAAGCTCTACGTTCACATACAACGGGTGCAAGCCAGTTTTGCACGTGCAGAATACTCGGGTTGAACTTGACGAGCCTAGCATATGCATATATGGCCTCGGAACACTGAGACCGAAAGGTCGAACATGAATCATATAGTAGATATGATCAACATAGAGATGTTCACCATTGAAAACTACTCCATCTCACGTGATGATCGGACATGGTTTAGTTGATATGGATCACGTGATCATTTAGATGACTAGAGGGATGTCTATCTAAGTGAGAGTTCTTAAGTAATACGATTAATTGAACTTTAATTTATCATGAACTTAGTCCTGATAGTTTTTGCATATCTATGTTGTTGTAGATCAATGGCCCGTGCTACCGTTCCCTTGAATTTTAATGCGTTCCTAGAGAAAGCTAAGTTGAAAGATGATGGTAGCAACTACACAGACTGGGTCTGTAACTTGAGGATTATCCTCATTGCTACACAGAAGAATTACGTCCTGGAAGCACCGCTAGGTGCAAGGCCAGCTGCAGGAGAAACTCCGGACATTATGAACATCTGGTAGACTAAAGCTGATGATTACTCGATAGTTCAGTGTGCCATGCTTTATGGCTTAGAATCAGGACAAAGACGTTTTGAATGTCATGGAGCATATGAGATGTTCCAGGAGTTGAAGTTAATATTTCAAGCAAATGCCCGAGTTGAGAGATATGAAGTCTCCAACAAGTTCTATAGCTGCAAGATGGAGGAGAATAGTTCTGTCAGTGAACACATACTCAGAATGTCTGGGTACCATAACCACTTGACTCAGCTAGGAGTTAATCTTCCTGATGATAGTGTCATTGACAGAATTCTTCAATCACTGCCAGCAAGCTATAAAGGCTTCGTGATGAACTATAATATGTAAGGGATGGAAAAGACAATTCCCGAGCTCTTCGCGATGCTAAAGGCTGCGGAGGTAGAAATTGTGACACCCAAAATTTTATTTGGATTTTTCTAAAATTTTATTTGACTTGAGGGAGGTGATTTAAATTTTTCTTCAAAAGAACCCTCCCTTTCAAAATATTTTTTTTATGGCAAGAGTTTTATTTGGATTCACCCAAGACTTGTTTTTGGTCTTGGAGGTTCTTGCTTTTTATTTGGACTCAAACTAAAATACTTTTCACTTGAGAAAAATGTCTTTTGAAGATTTCTTTAAAAATACTCTATAGCTTTTGGAATAATCCTTTACCACTTTCAACAAATCTCTCTTGCCAAGGCCTTAGTGCCAATCCACCCTCATAAACCTTTCCTCATCTTTAGATCATGATTTGCATCAAATCCAGCAAGTTGGACCTCCCCATATGTTTATTTTCCATTTAAATCTTATCAAAACAATTTCTGCCTTCTATTCTAGCCCTTGGAGATTTACAAAGGAGCTACCATTTCTGTTTTGATTTTTGCCCTCAAACCAATTTCCCTTCCTAGTCCTTTGAACCCTCAACCAAGATCCATGAAGATCCACTGGTCTTCAGTTCAATTTCAAACTATTCTTACTGCAAGTTTGGACCTGATTTGCCAAATTTGATGAAATTCATTCAAATTCTTCTCCAAAATTTCTGATTAAAATCAGGCAACCTCTGGGTACATTGAGAGGTCACCTCACCAAGTCCTAGCCCCAGGAAATTTTTTCTTCAGGCCAAATCATTCCGTCGAACACCTGCAGAGCATTGTCAATGTCAAGTTCAGAGATTCAGAAATACAGTTCAGTGATCTACTGTCGTTTTCTTTAGAACCAGTTGTCGATCTCGACAGTGCCGCGTTGGCGCCTTGCTCCCCGTCCCCTCCCCCTTGTCCCTGCACCGCACGAACACCTGGAACCTTGCGGACGTCGGCGACGAGCTGGAGGAGGTGCGCCGCCCCGTGACCGACGCCAGCGGCGGCTTTGCGGCCGCCAGAGAGAGGCGCGGCGCAGACGGCGCCACTCAGCGCCGCCCAAGCCACCGGAGGCCGCCGCGTGGCCACCCACTCCCCAGTGCGCGCTGCCACCCTCGTCGTGAACCGCTGGGCGCGGAGCGCGCTCTCTGCCGCCGTCGTGCCCGTGCGGCCACCCCACCGTGGACCGACGCCATTACGCCAAGACCGACCGGGATTAGCGGGGGAATGGCACCAGTACACCTCACTGATGCTGCCTGACCACTTAAGCTCCCTGCCAAGACACTGCCTCGCCGTAATTGCTCGCCGGAGCAACCCCGTTCACGGCCACCCCCTCGATCCGCCTATAAATAGAGGCCCCGAGCTTCAACTCGAACCCACACCACCTCTGCACTCCACCTAGACCCTGCCTAGCCACTGGAAGAGCCCCGAGGAAGTCTCCTTCCTCAACTCCGGCCGGCGTGACCCGCCACGGGATCCAGCTCGATTCACTCCCGTGCGTGCACCTCTGCCTCTCACCTCTTGCCAGTAGCTTCCCTATGCATCCACTCTCCTGACCCGCCCTTCAATTCGGAGCTTGCAGCACCCACCGGAGTTCTCCACCATCACCCGAGCCGCCGTCCGCCGGAGAAAGTGTCGCCGTCGACGTGGTGCTCTCCGTCGGTCGAGTCCACCACCCACCGATGCGGAAGGACACGCTGAAGCTCTTGGTACACTCCGATCTCCCTGTCTCGCCGTGGTTCGACGCCGGCGACCACCGTAGTCTTCGGGCGCCGGCGAACTTTTTAAACCTGACATGTGGACCCCCCTGTCAGCCTCTATTCTTTTCTCCCTCGAAACGTTTTCTATTGGTGCCTTCGGGCAAATACGTCTTCCCTTTGAGCTGGCGCGTTTCTTTCCGAAGCGTTTTCTGTTTTCTCAGTTAAGCCCCTGGAACTTTTCTGTTTCATTACAGATGAGTCCCTGGACAGAAACCTTTATAACTTTTTAATAAAAGGTGATTTTTGAGTGATTCTTTTTCTGACAGTCTTAAAATTTTGTCTAGTTTTTTATGGGATTTATTTGGAAAATTTTTGGAACAACTTTTATGCACGCGTTGGTTTTCACGTTAGCGCCCGTTTTCGTTATGCCGTAGGTTCCGGAAGAGGTGACGGAGCCGCGAACTTCGCCGAGCTAGACTCCGACTTCTCCGAACCAGGCAAGCATGTTTGAACCTTTCATATGATAGATGCTTTTCATGTTTGCGTGAGAGGTTGTGCGTGGCATACGAGTGTCGGTGAGTACCTCGTTGCTTGTGAGGCAACTACCCGCATGTTCCAAAGTTGCGATGATCTCTGGTGAGAGATGGCCTAGTCATGTGGTGACATGAAGGGCAGCAAGGTGGTACTGTTGTAGCATACCAGCCTTGCGTCATCCGACAAATCTCGACGTTAACGTGGACGGAGTCACGTTATCGTCCCTTTCCCTTCCGTGCTACCACATATTTCTTTGCCAGGATGCGGTTTAGTAAGTTGGTAACCTCTTTCCGTGTACACACCAAACAGAGGGGCCGGGATGATGGTTCCATGGCCCTGGATTAAAGCCAGTCATCCGGTCAGGGGGCATGGGTGTTTCCGGTTGGGACCGAGAGGGGGGCACCCCTTAGAGCGCGCGTATAGAAATTTGATCCCATGCTACGCGAGGTTGTAGCCTCACCGTCTCAAGGTTTTTCTTGAACGTTGCCGAGGGTGATTCCTGGCTTCGGATTGTTGAATGGGTGTGTACTGGTTAGATGTGTTTCTTCCAAAACACCTAAACGGAACTAGCCCTCGTGACTACTGAAATCCGTTGGCTGTGGTTAAAGTACAAACTCTGCAGAGTCAAATCCTTCCGAGTCATCATATCCATGGTCAAGTAACATGATCAGTGTATCCATGTCTATGTTAAACCCTCGCGTTATTTTTCTTTCCAGTAAGCATGCGTGAGTAGTAAACTTGGTTGAACGTTATTCCTGTGAGTGGACTAACCCTGTTGTTTACCTCATGTCTGATTATTCTCTTGATATGATTTAAATTCATGAGCTATTAAGTTATGAATGTAAGCCCTTTATGTGATGTCGCTCAGATGTCGGACTGTGGCATGTTTGTCTTTTACTTTCAATATAAGCCCTTTATGTGATGTCGCTCGGACGTCCGATTGTGGCATGTTGTTGTCTCGTACTTTCAATATAAGCCCTTTATGTGGTGTCGCCCCGACGCCCGACTGCGGCATTATTATTCTTGCAGTTTCCTCTCGAGGAGTCATTCAGACCCTCGTTTGGCACCGGTATTATTATTCTTGCAGTTTCCTCTCGAGGAGTCATTCAGACCCTCGTTTGGCACAGGTATTATTATTCTTGCAGTTTCCTCTCGAGGAGTCATTCAGACCCTCGTTTGGCACCCAGTATTTATTTTGGGATTTCGGGAGGACTACCGCCCGACTTCTCGGTTATTTTTCCATGCATTATTGTCTCTATGCCTGAAAGCACTTGTAAATCTGTTCATATGCTTCATGTTTACGTTTGTTATATCTTATGTCCGAACTGTCTTGCGAGTACTTTCATAGTACTCACCTGGCTTGTTGATTTGGCCAGATGTTGACGAAGGCGATCTCTTGGATGAAGAGTTTGATAGTGAGTCCGACGCCTAGAGGAATCCCAGTCAGTCCTGTGCGATCCTGGATATTGGTCACTTGCATTATATACGCTTCCGCCACCCGCAATAAGTCTCCTCGAGCCTCATTCCGACGCTCGAAGAGCTGTAGTTTTCAGGAGTCATATCGCCCGCTCCGCTGTGATATTTTCCACCACCGTTGTTACCGTGAGTTAGTAGTTATGCCACCCTATCCGCCGTTATGTTTTATCGGCGTGTTTGTAATAATTTGTTGAGCAGTCTCCGCTCAACCTTGTATTATATTCAGTACTCCTGGTATTTTTCTTCTGTGACCAAGATATTGTCCACCAGTGAGAAGGAATTCTTCTTTACTGGTCCATAAAAGGGATTGGTCTCTCAATAAATATTTTATTGAAAAACCGGTCATGACAAGCTTGGTATCAGAGCCAGGCTGACTGTAGGAAGCCACTAGGTGCGATCGCTAATCGGTTATTAGCGTCTTTTGTGCTTTTTCAGCATTTTTGCAAATGTAGCTATTTTCTGTTGGTCATCATAAATTTATGACATGACTACTCATAATTTTTGCCTACTTTTGTAGATGGCTGGCAGCAACTGCGAGACTCGAGTGTTCACTAACGTGCCCGAGGGGTTTGTCAAACTCCTCGTCTCCATCACCAAGCTCGCGATCGGGCCAGCAACTCGTCCGGAGTTCATGCTTTATCAGCACAAGCTCAGCGACGACGTGTCTATGCACCAGGCCGTGGTGCAATTCAAGGGAGGACGTTCTGCATCTCGCCACTTCCGTTTTGTGGGAAGGGCCATGCCTACGGAGAGGCATGCCATGCAGATGGCTGCCCGTGAGGCAATAGCTCACCTTCGGGACATCCTTCCTATGATGAAGACTCGTCGCTACCGCTACCTCCCATGCCATGTGCCATACACTTGTCACTATGCCTTCGCCTACCATCGGGGAGAGCGAGATGAAGCCATCGAGATGGTTGTGGAGTATCTCAAGGCTCTGGAGGAGTCTTTCGACAACCTCGTGGACGATCTTGTGGCTGCCCGCATGGACTTAGTCCGGGGCGGTCCTGCCAGCAGGAAGGAGCTTCTCCACACGGCACTGCCTCTGACATTCGTCTCGTCTTCAGCCTCTTATGCACCGGCCATTTTGGCTACTGCTCGCTGTCTGCCTACCACTGAGGAGTTCGACCGAGTCATCGCCCCTACTCCAGTCAGAGCTGCACCGCCTGCTGCACCCGCACTGCCACCTGTCGCTCCCGCCCCATCCCCGCAGCGCAGTGTTACGCGCCAGGAGCCAGCTAGAGAGGAGGTGGAGGTTGATTCTCCTGCACCGCTGAGTCTTGCCCTCGGCAAGGGAAAGGACATCGTCACCATCTCCAACTGAGAGCGCCGAGTAGCCACGCGTTATGTCTGCTTGTATGATGTGTTTTCTCTGTACGCTAGTTTGTATTAGTGTGTTTGCTTTTCGCGTGTGAGATTTGTGTTAAGCAGTTCTCCTCCGTGCGAAATTGTTTATGTTTTCTCGAAAACCTTGAGGTCTTTTAAATTGTTGCATTGCAAGATATTTTTTCCTTGTGCCACACAGTTCTTCTCATGGGTTTTGCACAATAATACCCCAGACTGGGAAAAATGTCTCGTCCGTGGACTCGCTCCATGCCCAATCAGCCAGAAGAAGTTTATGGGACACAGACTAGCAACAATTTCACTCAGGGTCAGTCCAGTCAACAGGACAGTGAAGCAGCCCTGTCTCAAGTACGCCGTCTCTTCGAGCAAAGCCAGCAACAGCACCAAGAGATGATGAATCACGTCATCAATATGGGAAACCACCGTGAACCCTATCAGCCTCATTCCAAGTTATCTGAGTTACAGAAAACTCGCCCTTCAACGTTTGCTCACACCGATAGGCTGCTAGAAGCCGATGATTGGCTTCGCAACATCGAAAGGAAGCTGATTATTGCTCAGTGCTCAGATCATGAGAAGGTTCTTTATGCACCACACTACCTTACTGGAGCAGCTGCAGCATGGTGGGAAAACTTCCTACACATGCACCCCAGTGAACACAACATCACCTGGGAGGAGTTCAAGGAAGGCTTTCGTGGGGCACACATCCCCAGGAGCATCATAAAAATCAAGAAGAGAGAGTTTGATGACCTGAAGCAGAGAGGCATGTCAGTGACAGAATACAATGGTCAGTTTACCCAGCTATCTCGTTATGCCTACGACGAGCACATCACAGAGAACAAGAAGATGGAAAAATTCCTGGACGGCCTGGCACCAGCACTAAGATGCCAACTGATCGTACACACCTTTCCGGATTTTAAAACTCTGGTTGACAAGGCCATTACCTTGGAGAATGAGCGCCGTAGTCTGGAAGATATCCGTAAGCGAAAGAGGGACAAGACGACTCTTGCTCGCAACAACCGAAGCAAGACTGAGGTTCCAAGGACAGAAGCAAGGAGATCCACGACTACTGATCCAAGGCCCGTCAGACAGTTTCATGCCAGGGACAAAGAGTTCACGTACCGTCCAGGGGTCACATGCTATGCTTGTGGAGAAGAAGGGCACTATGCTAAACAGTGCCCAAAACCAAGGAACTCGGTACCCAAGCCGAACAATGGTGGAAACAATCCAGCCCCCAAGCGCAACAATTTCAACCCCAGCAACAACCACAAGAAGGGTCACCTGAACCATGTGACCAAGGAAGAAGCGCAGAATGCCCCAGACATCGTGCTCGGTACGTTCCCTGTCAACACAGTACCTGCCATGGTTTTGTTTGATTCTGGAGCTTCCCATTCGTTCGTTTCGAAGAGTTTTGTTTTGCAACATGGTTTTCCGATACTTCCCTTGGAAAAATCTATGATCATCAAGTCCCCCGGAAATAAGGAAATCGCTCAGAGTTACTGCCAAGGAGTAATCATTGAGTTCGAAGGACTACAGTTCCTAGCAAATCTCATCGTGTTGGAAAATAAAGGACTGGATGTCATTTTAGGGATGGACTGGTTAACCACCAACAAAGGATTCATTGACTGTTTCAATCGGACCGTGATTCTCACCCACCATCATGGCAAGACAATAAAGGTTACAGCTCAAGAAAGGCCACGGTCACGGCAACCAAAACTGAACAAAGTGGACATTTCGGAACTGAGAAAAGTTCCAGTGGTATGCGAGTTTCCTGACGTATTTCCGGAAGAGCTGCCAGGCATGCCACCAGACCGAGAGATAGAATTCAGCATCGAACTAGCACCTGGCACCGCTCCCATCTATAAGAAACCTTATAGAATGGCACCCTCAGAATTGGTGGAGTTGAAGAAGCAGATAAAGGAATTATTGGACAAAGGGTTTATTCGAGCCAGCTCCTCACCATGGGGTTCGCCAGTGTTGTTCGCCAAGAAAAAGGATGGGACACTGAGACTGTGTATAGACTATCGAGCTCTCAATATGGTCACCATCAAAAACAAATATCCGATGCCACGGATAAATGATTTGTTTGACCAGCTCGCACAAGCCAAGGTGTTCTCAAAAATTGATTTGAGATCGGGATATCATCAATTGAAAGTACGGACAGAAGATATCCCTAAAACAGCATTCACCTCCAGATACGGATTATATGAATTCACAGTGATGCCTTTTGGACTAACGAACGCCCCCGCATATTTCGTCCACCTCATGAACAAAGTGTTCATGAAATTCATGGACAAATTTGTTGTGGTGTTCATTGACGATATTCTGGTTTACTCAAGGACACCGGAAGAGCATGCTGAGCATCTCAGAATTGTTTTGGGAGAATTAAGGAAACATCAGTTGTACGCCAAATTTAGCAAGTGTGAATTTTGGCTAAGGCAAGTTGGTTTCCTAGGCCATATATTGAACCAAGAAGGCGAGGCCGTAGACCCAGAAAAAGTCAAAGCCATACTTGACTGGAAGCCACCCGCCAACGTTACAGATGTGCGGAGTTTCCTGGGAATGGCCGGATATTACAGAAGATTTATTGAAGGATTCTCCACTGTGGCAAAACCAATAACACAGTTGCTCAAGAAAGACAAGAAATTTGTATGGACGGAAGCATGCGAGAAAAGCTTCCAAGAACTCAAGAAGAAGCTAACAACTGCACCAGTATTAACCATGCCAGACATACACAAGAGTTTTGAAGTATATTGTGACGCGTCCCGAAAAGGCCTCGGATGTGTACTAATGCAGGATGGCAAAGTTGTCGCGTATGCCTCCAGGCAGCTGCGAAAACATGAGGAAAATTACCCAACACATGACTTGGAGCTAGCAGCAGTCATACATGCACTCAAGGAGTGGAGGCACTTTCTGTTGGGAAATCGCTGTGAAATATATACGGACCATAAGAGCCTCAAATATATTTTCACACAGCCAGAGCTAAATTTACGCCAACGACGCTGGTTGGAATTGGTCAAGGACTATGATGTCGGCATCCACTACCACCCAGGGAAAGCAAATGTAGTGGCTGATGCCCTTAGTCGAAACCCCAGCCCGGACAACGACGGTCCGCAAAACTTGAGGCCTGAGTTTCAGCAAGAGTTCGCTAGGCTCAACATGGTGTTAGTCTCTGAGGGCACCGTATCAAATCTGGAGATACAACCCACCCTAGTGGAACAAATTAAGAAGGCTCAACAGGGACATCCCAGCATCGAAGGTATAAAGAAGAAAATGAACCTTGGTAAGGCTTCAGAGTTCGTCACAGACAGTGAAGGAATATTATGGTACGAAGACAGACTTTGCGTACCTAACATTGAGGAACTCAAGCAACAAATCCTAACCGAGAGCCACACCGCTCCATACTCGATCCACCCTGGAGGAACCAAAATGTACAAGGACATTCAGGAAAGATTTTGGTGGCACGGTATGAAAAGGGATATAGCCGCATTTATTGCTTGTTGCGATTCATGTCAGCGCATCAAGGCCGAGCATCAAAAGCCAGCAGGGCTACTCCAGCCAAACAGGATACCGGAGTGGAAATGGGATGAAATAGGAATGGACTTCATCGTCGAACTACCCCGATCACAACGCGGAAATGACGCCATATGGGTCATCACAGACCGACTAACCAAGGTTGCTCATTTCATTCCCGTGAAGACTACCTACTCCACACAAAGACTGGCCAAACTTTATCTCTCCCGTATAGTTTGTTTGCATGGAGTCCCAAAGACTATAATATCCGACCGAGGCACACAATTTATCTCCAAATTTTGGGATCACCTGCAACAAGCTCTGGGCACGCAGCTAGCTTTCAGTACAGTGTACCAGCCTCAGACTGATGGACAAACAGAACGTGTGAACCAAATCCTAGAGGATATGCTGAGAGCCTGTGTGCTCACGTATGGGTCCAGTTGGGAAGAGAGTTTGCCGTATGCCGAGTTTGCTTACAACAACAGTTACCAAGCCAGCTTGCAAATGGCACCCTTTGAAGCATTGTACGGGTGAAGGTGCCGTACCCCACTGAATTGGTCAAAAACGGGTGACAGTCGTATCTTCGGCCCAGACATGCTTAAAGAGGCCGAGGAGAAAGTAAAGCAGATCAGGGATAGACTCAAGACAGCGCAGAGCCGACAAAAGAGCTACTACGATCAAAAACATCGTGAGGTCAGCTTTGAACCCGGTGATTCCGTGTACCTACGAGTGTCTCCTATGAGGGGCCTACAACGGTTCAAAATTAAGGGGAAGCTAGCCCCGAGATTTATCGGACCATTTTGTGTAGAGGCACGAAGAGGCACAGTGGCCTACAAACTAGACTTACCCAAGGAGCTGTCAGACGTCCATGGCGTATTCCACGTCTCCCAATTGAGAAAATGTGTGAGTAACCCGGAGAAGCATGTATCTCATGAGGACATTGATGTACAACCAGATCTCACCTACAGAGAGCGGCCAGTAAAGATATTGGGAGAGTCTGAACGGAGGACCCGACAGAAAACAACTAAATTTTTCAAAGTTCAGTGGAGCAACCACACTGAGGATGAAGCTACATGGGAAAGGGAAGATTTTCTCAAGGCAGAGTACCCCTATCTATTTGAGGATCAGCAGAAATCTCGAGGACGAGATTTTTCCTAAGGGGGTAGGTGTTGTGACACTCAAAATTTTATTTGGATTTTTCTAAAATTTTATTTGACTTGAGGGAGGTGATTTAAATTTTTCTTCAAAAGAACCCTCCCTTTCAAAATATTTTTTTATGGCAAGAGTTTTATTTGGATTCACCCAAGACTTGTTTTTGGTCTTGGAGGTTCTTGCTTTTTATTTGGACTCAAACCAAAATACTTTTCACTTGAGAAAAATGTCTTTTGAAGATTTCTTTAAAAATACTCTATAGCTTTTGGAATAATCCTTTACCACTTTCAACAAATCTCTCTTGCCAAGGCCTTAGTGCCAATCCACCCTCATAAACCTTTCCTCATCTTTAGATCATGATTTGCATCAAATCCAGCAAGTTGGACCTCCCCATATGTTTATTTTCCATTTAAATCTTATCAAAACAATTTCTGCCTTCTATTCTAGCCCTTGGAGATTTACAAAGGAGCTACCATTTCTGTTTTGATTTTTGCCCTCAAACCAATTTCCCTTCCTAGTCCTTTGAACCCTCAACCAAGATCCATGAAGATCCACTGGTCTTTAGTTCAAATTTTTCAAACTATTCTTACTGCAAGTTTGGACCTGATTCGCCAAATTTGATGAAATTCATTCAAATTCTTCTCCAAAATTTCTGAGTAAAATCAGGCAACCTCTGGGTACATTGAGAGGTCACCTCACCAAGTCCCAGCCCCAGGAAATTTTTTCTTCAGGCCAAATCATTCTGTCGAACACCTGCAGAGCATTGTCAATGTCAAGTTCAGAGATTCAGAAATACAGTTCAGTGATCTACTGTCGTTTTCTTCAGAACCAGTTGTCGATCTCGACAGTGCCGCGTTGGCGCCTTGCTCCCCGTCCCCTCCCCCTTGTCCCTGCACCGCATGAACGCCTGGAACCTTGCGAACGTCGGCGACGAGCTGGAGGAGGTGCGCCGCCCCGTGACCGACGCCAGCGGCGGCTTTGCGGCCGCCAGAGAGAGGCGCGGCGCAGACGGCGCCACTCAGCGCCGCCCAAGCCACCGGAGGCCGCCGCGTGGCCACCCACTCCCCAGTGCACGCTGCCACCCTCATCGTGAACCGCTGGGCGCGGAGCGCGCTCTCTGCCGCCGTCTTGCCCGTGCGGCCACCCCACCGTGGACCGACGCCATTACGCCAAGACCGACCAGGATTAGCGGGGGAACGGCACCAGTACACCTCACTGATGCTGCCTGACAACTTAAGCTCCCTGCCAAGACACTGCCTCGCCGTAATTGCTCGCCGGAGCAACCCTGTTCACGGCCACCCCCTCGATCCGCCTATAAATAGAGGCCCCGAGCTTCAACTCGAACCCACACCACCTCTGCACTCCACCTAGACCCTGCCTAGCCACTAGAAGAGCCCCGAGGAAGTCTCCTTCCTCAACTCCTGCCGCCGCGACCCGCCACGTGATCTAGCTCGATTCACTCCCGTGCATGCACCTCTGCCTCTCACCTCTTGCCAGTAGCTTCCCTATGCATCCACTCTCCTGACCCGCGCTTCAATTCGGAGCTTGCAGCACCCACCGGAGTTCTCCACCATCACCCGAGCCGCCGTCAGCCGGAGAAAGTGTCGCCGTCGACGTGGTGCTCTCCGTCGGTCGAGTCCACCACCCACCGACGCGGAAGGACACGCTGAAGCTCTTGGTACACTCCGATCTCCCTGTCTCGCCGTGGTTCGACGCCGGCGACCACCGCAGTCTTCGGGCGCCGGCGAACTTTTTAAACCTGACATGTGGACCCCCCTGTCAGCCTCTATTCTTTTCTCCCTCGAAACGTTTTCTGTTGGCGCCTTCGGGCAAATACGTCTTCCCTTTGAGCTGGCGCATTTCTTTCCGAAGCGTTTTCTGTTTTCTCAGTTAAGCCCCTGGAACTTTTCTGTTTCATTACAGATGAGTCCCTGGACAGAAACCTTTATAACTTTTTAATAAAAGGTGATTTTTGAGTGATTCTTTTTCTGACAGTCTTAAAATTTTGTCTAGATTTTTATGGGATTTATTTGGAAAATTTTTGGAACAACTTTTATGCACGCGTTGGTTTTCACGTTAGCGCCCGTTTTCGTTATGCCGTAGGTTCCGGAAGAGGTGACGGAGCCGCGAACTTTGCTGAGCTAGACTCCGACTTCTCCGAACCAGGCAAGCATGTTTGAACCTTTCATATGATAGATGCTTTTCATGTTTGCGTGAGAGGTTGTGCGTGGCATACGAGTGTCGGTGAGTACCTCGTTGCTTGTGAGGCAACTACCCGCATGTTCCAAAGTTGCGATGATCTCTGGTGAGAGATGGCCTAGTCATGTGGTGACATGAAGGGCAGCAAGGTGGTACTGTTGTAGCATACCAGCCTTGCGTCATCCGACAAATCTCGACGTTAACGTGGACGGAGTCACGTTATCGTCCCTTTCCCTTCCGTGCTACCACATGTTTCTTTGCCAGGATGCGGTTTAGTAAGTTGGTAACCTCTTTCCGTGTACACACCAAACAGAGGGGCCGGGATGATGGTTCCATGGCCCTGGATTAAAGCCAGTCATCCGGTCAGGGGGCATGGGTGTTTCCGGTTGGGACCGAGAGGGGGGCACCCCTTAGAGCGCGCGTATAGAAATTTGATCCCATGCTACGCGAGGTTGTAGCCTCCCCGTCTCAAGGTTTTTCTTGAACGTTGCCGAGGGTGATTCCTGGCTTCGGATTGTTGAATGGGTGTGTACTGGTTAGATGTGTTTCTTCCAAAACACCGTAAATGGAACTAGCCCTCGTGACTACTGAAATCCGTTGGCTGTGGTTAAAGTACAAACTCTGCAGAGTCAAATCCTTCCGAGTCATCATATCCATGGTCAAGTAACGTGATCAGTGTATCCATGTTAAACCCTCGCGTTATTTTTCTTTCCAGTAAGCATGCGTGAGTAGTAAACTTGGTTGAACGTTATTCCTGTGAGTGGACTAACCCTGTTGTTTACCTCATGTCTGATTATTCTCTTGATATGATTTAAATTCATGAGCTATTAAGTTATGAATGTAAGCCCTTTATGTGATGTCGCTCAGACGTCCGACTGTGGCATGTTTGTCTTTTACTTTCAATATAAGCCCTTTATGTGATGTCGCTCAGACGTCCGACTGTGGCATGTTGTTGTCTCTTACTTTCAATATAAGCCCTTTATGTGGTGTCGCCCCGACGCCCGACTGCGGCATTATTATTCTTGCAGTTTCCTCTCGAGGAGTATTCAGACCCTCGTTTGGCACCGGTATTATTATTCTTGCAGTTTCCTCTCGAGGAGTCATTCAGACCCTCGTTTGGCACCGGTATTATTATTCTTGCAGTTTCCTCTCGAGGAGTCATTCAGACCCTCGTTTGGCACCCAGTATTTATTCTGGGATTTCTGGAGGACTACCGCCCGACTTCTCGGTTATTTTTCCATGCATTATTGTCTCTATGCCTGAACGCACTTGTAAATCTGTTCATATGCTTCATGTTTACGTTTGTTATATCTTATGTCCAAACTGTCTTGCGAGTACTTTCATAGTACTCACCTGGCTTGTTGATTTGGCCAGATGTTGACGAAGGCGATCTCTTGGATGAAGAGTTTGATAGTGAGTCCGACGCCTAGAGGAATCCCAGTCAGTCCCGTGCGATCCTGGATATTGGTCACTTGCATTATATACACTTCCGCCACCCGCAATAAGTCTCCTCGAGCCTCACTCCGACGCTCGAAGAGCTGTAGTTTTCAGGAGTCATATCGCCCGCTCCGCTGTGATATTTTCCACCACCGTTGTTACCGTGAGTTAGTAGTTATGCCACCCTATCCGCCGTTATGTTTTATCGGCGTGTTTGTAATAATTTGTTGAGCAGTCTCCGCTCAACCTTGTATTATATTCAGTACTCCTGGTATTTTTCTTCTGTGACCAAGATATTGTCCACCAGTGAGAAGGAATTCTTCTTTACTGGTCCATAAAAGGGATTGGTCTCTCAATAAATATTTTATTGAAAAACTGGTCGTGACAGAAATCAAGAAGGAGCATCAAGTGTTGATGGTTAACAAGACCACTAGTTTCTAGAAAAAGGGCAAAGGGAAGAAGGGGAACTTCAAGAAGAATGGCAGGCAAGTTATTGCTCCCGGGAAGAAGCCCAAGTCTGGACCTAAGCCTGAAACTTAGTGCTTTTACTGCAAAGGGACTAGTCACTGGAAGCGGAACTGCCCCAAGTATTTGGCGGATAAGAAGGATGGCAAAGTGAAAGGTATATTCGAGTTATTGATGTGTACCTTAATAATGCTCGTAGTAGCGCCTGGGTATTTGATACTCGTTCGTTTTCTCATATTTGCAACTCAAAACAGGGGCTACAGATTAAACGAAGATTGGCTAAGGATGAGGTGATGATGCGCGTCGGAAATGGTTCCAAGGTCGATGTGATTGCCGCCGGCACGCTACCTCTACATCTACCTTCGGGATTAGTTTTAGACCTGAATAATTGTTATTTCATGCCAGCGTTGAGCATGAACATTATATCTGGATCTTGTTTGATGCGAGGCGGTTATTCATTTAAATCAGAGAATAATGGTTGTTCTATTTATATGAGTAGTATCTTTTATGGTCATGCACCCTTGATGAGTGGTCTATTTTTGTTGAATCTCGATCGTAGTGATACACATATTCATAATATTGAAGCCAAAAGATGCAAACTTAGTAATGATAGTGCAACTTATTTGTGGCACTGCCGTTTAAGTCATATTGGTATAAAGCGCATGAAGAAACTCCATGTTGATGGGCTTTTGGAATCACTTGATTATGAATCACTTGATGCTTGAGAACCATGCCTCATGGGCAAGATGACTAAGACTCCATTCTCCGGAACAATGGAGCGAGCCACTGACTTATTGGAAATAATACATACTGATGTATGCGGTCCAATGAGTGTTGAGGCTCGCGGCGGGTATCGTTATTTTCTGACCTTCACAGATGATTTGAGTAGATATGGGTATATCTACTTAATGAAACATAAGTCTGAAACATTTGAAAAGTTCAAAGAATTTCAGAGTGAAGTGGAAAATCATCGTAACAAGAAAATAAAGTTTCTACGATCTGATCGTGTAGGAGAATATTTGAGTTATGAATTTGGTCTTCATTTGAAACAATGTGGAATAGTTTCGCAAATCACGCCACCTGGAACACCACAGCGTAATTGTGTGTCCGAACGTCGTAACCGTTGTTTATTAGATATGGTGCGATCTATGATGTCTCTTACTGATTTACCGCTATCATTTTGGGGTTATGCTTTAGAGACGGCTGCATTCACGTTAAATAGGGCACCATCTAAATCCGTTGAGATGACACCATATGAACTGTGGTTTGGCAAGAAACCTAAGCTGTCCTTTCTTAAAGTTTGGCGCTGCGATGCTTATGTGAAAAATCTTCAACCTGATAAGCTCAAACTCAAATCGGAGAAATGTGTCTTCATAGGATACCCAAAGGAAACTGTTGGGTACACCTTCTATCACAGATCCGAAGGCAAGATATTTGTTGCAAAGAATGGATCCTTTCTGGAGAAGGAGTTTCTCTCAAAAGAAGTGAATGGGAGGAAAGTAGAACTTGATGGGGTAATTGTACCTTCTCCCGAATTGGAAAGTAGTTCATCACAGAAATCAGTTCCAGTGATTCCTACACCAATTAGTGAGGAAGCTAATGATGAAGATCATGAAACTTCAGATCAAGTTACTACCGAACCTCATAGGTCAACCAGAGTATGGTCCGCAACAGAGTGGTACGGTAATCCTGTTCTGGAAGTCATGTTACTAGACCATGACGAACCTACGAACTATGAGAAAGCGATGATGAGCCCAGATTCCGCGAAATGGCCTGAGGCCATGAAATCTGAGATGGGATCCATGTATGAGAACAAAGTGTGGACTTTGGTTGGCTTGCCCGATGATCGGCAAGCCATAGAGAATAAATGGATCTTTAAGAAGAAGACTGACGCTGGTGGTAATGTTACTGTCTACAAAGCTCGACTTGTTGCGAACGGTTTTCGACAAGTTCATGGAGTTGACTACGATGAGACCTTCTCACCCGTAGCGATGCTTAAGTCTATCCGAATCATGTTAGCAATTGCCGCATTTTATGATTATGAAATTTGGCAAATGGATGTCAAAACTGCATTCCTTAATGGATTTCTTAAATAAGAGTTGTATATGATGCAACCAGAAGGTTTTGTCGATCCTAAAGGTGCTAACAAAGTGTGCAAGCTCCAGCGATCCATTTATGCCCGACCACTGCAGAAGATAGAGAGAAAATGAAAGTCATTCCCTATGCCTCAGCCATAGGTTCTATCATGTATGCAATGTTGTGTACCAGACCTGATGTGTTCCTTGCCATAAGTTTAGCAGGGAGGTACCAAAGTAATCCAAGAGTGGATCACTGGATAGTGGTCAAGAACATCCTGAAATACCTGAAATGGACTAAGGATATGTTTCTCGTTTGTGGAGGTGACAAAGAGCTCGTCGTAAATGGTTACGTCGATGCTAGCTTTGACACTGATCTGGATTAATCTATGTCGTAAACCGGATACATTTTTATATTGAATGGTGGAGCTGTCAGTTGGTGCAGTTCCAAGCAGAGCGTCGTGGCGGGATCTATGTGTGAAGCGGAGTACATAGCTGCTTCGGAAGCAGCAAATGAAGGAGTCTGGATGAAGGAGTTCATATCCGATCTAGGTGTAATACCTAGTGCATCGGGTCCAATGAAAATCTTTTGTGACAATACTGGAGCAATTCACTAGTATGCGTTGGTGCTATACAAACGGTTTTTAACCCCTTTCCGCGACGGCATTTGGAACCGTCACCTAGTGAGTGATGGTGATAGGGGGCCTTTCCACACGACCCAGAAACCGTCGGGGATATGCCCTCCTGGCACACCCGCTCGGCAAAATGAGGTCGTGTGCGACCGGCGAGCGCTCAAATACGGAAATACGTACAGTAGAGCTAAAAAATACAATTATATAGGCAAAATTATTTCCGGTTGCATGTACATCCCACACAGTCAGTCCCCGCTAAACGTTTCCGTTCATATGTACATCCCACACAGTCGCTCCAAGGAAAACGTTTCCGTTCACAGGTACATCACACACATTTTTTTCCCGTTAAATCGTTTGTGATAGCGTTGCCATTGCACACAATATTAACAATTTTATCGTTTGCGTTATTGAATGCATCACACACGGTCCGTAGTAGAAACTGTGTGGCAAAGGCTGTCCATCACACACTGTTTTATGTGGTAAACGTTTGCACAAGGTGCCCTAACGCAAACAGTTTTCAAGAGAAAGTCGTGTGTGATTGTTCATTGATCCAACACGGTTTATTCCTAGAAACTGTGTGCGTTGCCTGAGGTCATCGCCCATGGTATTTTGTCAATAACCGTTTGCAATAGCAAAACCCAATTAGCAGGCTAATTCTCCATTAGCAGGCTAATTGCCCTATTATTAATAATCCATTTATTAATCTAATTGACATTCATATTAAGCACATAATATATTTCATTTCCATATTAAGGAAGCAAAATTTCATAATTGAAATACATCAGAGTACAACATGATATAGCTTCAGCACTCAGCTACCCCATTACACAACTGCACCAGCACCAAGTTTCACATGCAACATGTAGAACCTTTCGAAATTAGCATCATAGATGGTATATAGACAGATGCATCTCATCTGGAAAACTGCTGAAGCGGAAGGCAAATATTGAGCCTTCATTCATGTTGAAGGTCTTTGCAACTTTAGGCAAATGCATGTGGACGATTGACCGTCTGTCATTCGTCTTCTTCAGGAACACTTCAATATTGAACCGTGGGTGTTGTATGAAAATCTTCCTCGCCTCCTGACCATAGAGGTGGTTTGAGAGGTAATCATCAGTGAACTGCTTTGGAAAGGCCTGAAAACAAGGATGTGCATAAATATCTTCTCTATATTGGAAATGGGGCAAAGGAATGAAAAAAGGCATGGTATAATAGTTAGTACCATCTTGTAGTGAACTGATGTCTTCTTCATTGTGCAGACAAAGATCTTGTTGTTTTTTGTCGCTAATTTCTTCATCCTAACAATCTTTCTGAGTTTCTTGATTTGATTGATATTCATGGACAACTCATTTCCCCATATGCAAAAAGGGTCGAACAGTGGGTCAAAACCTCTGACAGCAGGACCTACATGTGCAAGACCAAATTGTTAAAAACATAAATATTACAATGGTTCCTGCAATTGCACAATAATGTGCTATTAGACAACGGACCATGCACGTGCTAACCTCGATTGTAAACCTCAGTGCTTCCCATTGTTTTCCCTGCAACACATATAAGACAGTTAGTCATCAGGTTAAGTAAAGGTTCACATGCTATCAGTAAAATATGTTGATGAAAAATAAGCACATTGAAGATTCATCGGATTAATTCAAGCCACATGGAAAACCCATTTATCCAAACCAAGCATGATTAAGAACTAGGAAATATAGCACTTGTATATGTTTCTCATATATTAAGTGCAGCCAAATTCGATTTATTCCTCACATGCACAACAATACAAAATTCTACCCATGACAATTGGACATCGCATTGCAGAATTGAACCAAGCAGTTAACTAAACACCACAACAAATGAACCAAATATTAATTGAGCACCACATTGCACAATATGATATACTCCTAATAGAAGATCAGACAGTTAACCAAACCAAGCATGCTTAACAACTTGGAAATATAGCAATTGTATTTGTTTCTCATGTATTCACTACAGCCAAATTCAATTTATTCCTCACATGGTATACAATAACAGAATGCACCCACAACTATTGAACATCACATTGCAGAATTGAACCAAACAGTTAACTAAACACCACAACACAAATGAACCAAATGTTAACTGAGCACCACATTGCACAATGTATAACCAAACCAAGCATGCTTGACAACGTGGAAATATAGCAATTGTATTCGTTTCTCATGTATTTTGTAAAGATAAATTCGATTTATTTCTCACATGGAAGACAATACAAAATTGTAGCATGAAGAATTGAACATCACATTTGCAGAATTGAACCAAACAGTTAACTGAAGATGACAACTAATTAACAAAACAGTTAATAAGTGATCACCACACTGCACGACATATAGAACATATACACTAGAGCAACAAATTGCATGGTAAAATTAGATAGCATGATTCACTAGAATTTGTGAAGGAAAGTCAGGAGCAGCACACGCAACAGGTAAACTGAGCATGCTTATCCGGCGTAGCTAGCAAATGGCAAGGTGCTCCTCCAAGATCTGGGGTTCAGCACGAATAGCAGCCATCGCGACCTCATCCGCGCGTGCGGCCGCGATTTGCTTCTCTGCTGCCAAATGCTCCTTGAGATCCTGGCTATACTGCGGGCACCATGGCTTAGGGCGGTGCTTATTTGGAGGAGGGGTCGTTGATTTGGGTGGAAGGTGTCGCGCTCGCGCCGGCGGTCCGGGCATGTGGGATGTGGAAGGAGGAGGAGGATGGGGGTCGGGTATGGATTACCTGCCTGGATAGACGATGTCGAGCAGCGTGAAGGAGGGTCACCGACGAGGAGGCGGCGCTGCAAGCAAGGAGTGAAGGTTTCAACTTGGAAAGGAAGGCGGAAACAGGGGAAATGTGGCTTTTGGTAAGGGGGAGGGGGCGGGGAGGTAGATATTTCCGCGGAAGCCGAAAATTTGGAATCGCTTCAACGAAAAAACTGGCGCACAAAGTGTCATCAGACACGGTCCCTTATTCAGAACTGTGTATGATATGTGAACATCACAAACGATTCAGATAGCTTAACCCGTGTGTGATGATTTTGAACGTCAAAAATTTTGGTTCGAATTTCCATGGTTACAGTGGTCATCCACGTCATTGCATAATTTGGGTACACAAAGGAGACTACAACACACCCACACTTCTTAATCAAGCAAGTTCAGCAATTAAACAGAGCTAGCTGACCTAAACATTACTCTACAAAATTAAAGACCAACGCTCTTAATTAAACAAAACAAAGAGTACTAGTACTACGGCTGGTGCTCGTCGATCTCCGCCGCCGCCTCCATGTCCAGCTCGCGCCCGACCTTCTCCTGGGGAAGGGGCTCCATGGCATCCATCGCACCATACTCGGCAAGCATCTCGTCATCCGTGTCCGCCATCTCTTTGGAAAAGGCTGCCACGAGCTGGGCGTGGGCGGACGCGATCTTGGCTTGGACGGGCTCCGTCGTTGCAAGGTATGCGGCGGAGGAACGGACGGCTGCTAGAACGCTCTCGGCGATTGCCAACTCTTCGGCCGTGGGTTGCCGACCATTGTCGGAAAAGCTTCATTCGATTTGTGCGGTGACCGCCAAGAGCTGGGAATGGGCGGCCACGACATGGTCGTGGGCGGCCTCCATCAGGGCTAAGGCCGCCACTGTGGAACGGATAGCTGTTGTGCCGCTCTTGCCAGTTTCTATCCCCGAGGCAGATGTTGCTGCCGCCACCTGAGAAGCAACAACGGCCGTTTGGGCTGCCTTGGCCGCCCGGTCGCAGATTGCGGCCATGCTCATGCACCTTGTTAGCACGCGCATGGCGGCTGCGCCCGCGCTCTCGCCGGAGTGGGCCACCGAAGTTTCCCTCACGACGCGGGTCCACGTGCCCATCTTTCACCGGCGATGATTGAACAGTGAAATGATATTTGGGGAGCGAGCTAGTGTGCTTGAGACGCCGGCTGTGGACTGTAGCCGACGCACCTTCTCGCGTATTCCATAGGCGTACTATACACCGACGGTGCTCTAGGATATTTTGTGCTGCATCTCACACGATTGGTGATAATAAACTATATGCGATCTACTTGATTTGAATTACATAATGGGGTCACAGTGGCAATGGACGGTGTGTGAATTGCTAGACCTTTTATCTGCAGTGAACATGCAACTATATGTGTGTCGTAAAAGAATTGGAATTATTCGGGGTTCGTTTGAACATTTTATACATTAAATTTGTTTTCTAGCCATTTCAGGTGCACAATTCAAAATTAAACTACATGCACATGCTCCGGTGCACCAACATGGGTTGTAAAATCATATATGTGTCCATGGGTTTATGCTTATGTCCCATTCAAGAAATGGGGATGACTTTCGAACACAATGGTACCGTGGCTCTTCGGCAAACGTCGACGTACTAGCTTTTGTAATTCTAGTAAATCCAAAATTCGTCCGAAATTCATGAAACTTGGAATGCTATCATGGAGTGGCATCAACATGCCGTGGTAATTTTTTTGACCCATTTGGGGCAGGTTTGGGTATAAGCTTCTCATAAACCAGAGCTTCTCACAACAAGTGTGATGGTTTCGGTAGGGAACGTTTCACCTTTCTGGACGAAACGATATCCGTTGCCTCTTCTTGATTTCAATTTTTTCCTAGTGTCAACATAGAACAACAGGAGTGTTGTGTCAATTTTTGGGATTTTTCGGGGTTCGCTTGGACATTTTTATACATTAACTGAGTTTTCTATGCATTCATGTGCATAATTCAAATTTGAACTACAAGCGCATGCTCTAATGCATATAAATTAGTTGAAAATTCAAATCTGTGTCCTTGGTTGCCTGCTTAGGTCCCATGCAAGAAATGGGAATGAATGTCAAACACCCTGCCACCGTCACTCGGCCGCAAACATTGAGATACCTGGTTTTTAAATTCTAGTAAATCCAAAGCTCGTCTGAAATTCATGAAACTTGGCATGCTGTCTTGGAGCGGCATCAACATGCCGTGGTAAATTTTTTGTCCCATTTGGGGCAGGTTTGGGGATATGCTTCTCAGAACAAGCCTGATGGTTTCGGTAGGAATGTTTCACCTTTCTGGATGAAATGATATCCATTGCCTCTTCTCGATTTCAATTTTTTCCTAGTGTCAACATAGAACAACATGAGTGTTGTGTCAATTTTTGGGATTTTTCGGGGTTCGTTTGGACATTTTTATGCATTAATTGAGTTTTCAATGCATTTATGTGCATAATTCAAATTTGAACTAGATGCACATGCTCTAACGCATATAAATTGGTTGAAAATTCAAATATATGTCCTTGGTTGCATGCTTAGGTCCCATGCAAGACATGGGAATAAATGACAAACACCCTGCCACCGTCACTCGGCCGCAAACATTGAGATACCTGGTTTTAAATTCTATTAAACCCAAAACTCATCTGAAATTCATGAAACTTGGCATGCTATCATGGAGCGGCATCAACATGCCGTGGTAAAATCTTTGTCCCATTTGGGGCAGGTTTGGGTATATGCTTCTCACAAACCAGAGCTTCTCACAACAAGCATGATGGTTTCGGTAGGGAACGTCCCACATTTGGGGACGAAACGATATCCATTGCCTCTTATTCCTTTCATGTTTTTTCTCGTGTCAACATAGAACAACAGGAGTGTTGTGTCAAGTTTTGTGATTTTTCGGGGTTCGTTTGGACATTTTTATGCATTAACTGAGTTTTCAATGCATTCATGTGCATAATTCAAATTTGAACTACATGCACATGCACTAATCTATATAAATTGGTTGAAAATTCAAATATGTGTTCTTGGTTGCATGCTTAGGTCCCATGCAAGAAATGGGAATGAATGTCAAGCACCCTGCCACCGTCACTCGGCCGCAAACATTGAGATACCTGGTTTTTAAATTCTAGTAAATCCAAAACTCGTGTGAAATTCATGGAACTTGGCATGCTATCATGGAGAAGCATCAACATGCCATGGTAAATTTTTTGTCCCATTTGGGGCAGGTTTGGGTATATGCTTCTCACAAAGCAGAGCTTCTCACAACAAGCATGATGGTTTCGGTAGGGAACATCCCACCTTTGGGGACGAAACGATATCCATTGCCTCTTATTGCTTTCAAAAAATTTCTCGTGTCAACATAGAACAACAGGAGTGTTGCCTCAATTTTTGTGATTTTTCGGGGTTCATTTGGACATTTTTATGCATTAACTGAGTTTTCAATGCATTTATGTGCATAATTCAGATTTGAACTACATGCACATGCTCCAGTGCATATAAATTGGTTGAAAAATCAAATCTGTGTCCTTGGGTGCATGCTTAGGTCCCATGCGAGAAATGGAAATGAATTTCAAACACCACGGCACCATTGATTGCCGGCAAACCATTGAGATACCTGGTTTTTAAATTCTAGTAAATCCAAAACTCGTCTGAAATTCATGAAACTTGGCATGCTATCATGGAGCGGCATCAACATGCCGTGGTAAAATTTTTGTCCCATTTGGGGCAAGTTTGGGTATATGCTTCTCACAACAAGCATGATGGTTTAGGTAGGGAACGTCCCACCTTTGGGGACGTAACGATATCCATTGTCTCTTATTGCTTTCAAAAATTTTCTTGTGTCAACATAGAACAACAGGAGTGTTGTGTCAATTTTTGTGATTTTTGGGGTTCGTTTGGACATTTTTATGCATTAACTGAGTTTTCAATGCATTTATGTGCATAATTCAAATTTGAACTACATGCACATGCTCCAGTGCATATAAATTGGTTGAAAAATCAAATATGTGTCCTTGGGTGCATGCTTAGGTCCCATGCAAGAAATGGGAATGAATTTCAAACACCAGAGCACCGTTGATTGCCGGCAAAACGTTGAGATACTTTATTTTTAAACTCTAGTAAATCCAAAACTCATCTGAAATTCATGAAATTTGGCATGCTATCATGGAATGGCACCCGGCATGCTGTGGTATTTTTCGTGTCCATTTTGAGAGACGGCGCACTCGAATAATGACAGCCAACAAAGGCATTTTGAAAAAACAGCTACCACTTTAATATCTCAAACGTTTGTATAATTCAAACCATGTGCGTTCTGTTAACCATTCACGTGAAGCCAGGTGTCTTGGTTTTAATGGCTGTACGAGGTGCCGGGCGGACAGCTTCTTGACCTTGACTGAACGGGAGGCGTGCGAGCACAGTCCGGTGTGCAGGCTGACCGAGAGGCGTGCAAGCTGTCCTCGAATGCGCAGGCTCACCGGGAAGCGTGCGAGCTGTACGCTGCGCAGGCTCATTGGGAAGCGTGCCCTTTGACTTCCATGGCCGCCCTCCTCAGCGGCATGGGACGCCGCCGTCAAACGCTACCTCTCAGCGCCGCCAGCTACCGTCCTCCCGCACCCCGCCCATCGATCCCGGGACGACATGATGTTTGATTTACAAGTGAAGAACATTATGTGCTGCATTGAAGAATTCAACAACGGCGTCCCGGAGGACGACAACGACAATGACGGCGTGGCACGCCGCCTCCGCCGACGCCGGAAATATTTTTTTTCTTGGGTTTAATACTGTATCTCGATCATATGAATATAAATTCGCAGTATGACTGAATGAAAGATATGGTTTGAGTGAACTTGCGTTTTTCTCTCTTAATGTACAGACTTAAAACGATTTACTTTTGAAAAAAGTTCAATGGCTTTTAAATATGAAACACTCATCGAAACGTTTTAGTTAGAACAAACTATGCAAACCGGGAGCTTCCCCAAGAAGCCAAGGGAAAATGTGTCGAGCAGGATTTTTGCGGCTCTTGATCGCAAACATTTTAGATAGAACACCATATGCAAAGTGAGAGCATGATTTGTGCATCTCTTCAACACAAACGCTTCTTTTGGATGACCCGTGTGCAACCACTTACAAACAATTTGGTAAGATTTGCATCTGTCATATTGGGTATGTTGCCATTTGTCAAGCTGGAAAGATTGGCATTTGTTGATCTAGTAACATTGCCATTTGTCAACCTTGTAACACTGTGATTTGTCAAAATATGAAGCTAAAAATCACTAGCAGTATCTAATTTTTGCAACTAAAATTCAGTAATTAAGCATAGACTTCATTCATAGATTAAGCAGTCATTCTTAACTTATACAAACAGTTCAACTCGACAGCTGAACTGACCAAACTTTTCCCCAATTGTTGCCAACCACGTACTGAAATAGTTAGTTCAACTATATATACTAGCTAATTTTAAGTACGTTGTACAGTTCCACCACATCTATAGTCAGATGAACTGAACAAAATAGCCCCTAAATACTACTACTAGTACGGAGGGGCTTTGTACTACTTCCGGCTGCCTCTCCTCTGCCGAGCGCGCTCAGTAAGAGGCAGAGGAGGAGGAGCCTACTGATGAGCTGGACAACCACAATATGGTGCCTCCGCTGCTGTAGCTTCAGCGACGCTCACCTCGATCGCCCTCTGCCGCTCCAGACGGCCCCTCTCAAAGCGGTGGTTCTCCTCATAGATCTCATGATTCCTCGCCTGTGCGGCGACGTGTGCCGCGGCCACGGCGGTGGTAAGGCACTTTGCGTGCTCGACGAGGCGCTCCTCCTCCTCCCGCGGGAACTCGATGTAGCACGCAAGGTCGCTGACGCACGTGCGGGCATCCACCTCCTTCTCCCGCCTTCGGGCGGCGGTGGCGGAGCGGGTGATGACCCAGGCGGTCGACGGTGGGCTGGCGGCCACGATGGCCGACGATGGGGTGGCGGCCACGACCACCACCTCCCGCCTTCGGGCCACGGTGGTGGAGCGGGTGATGGCCACGGTGGCCGGCAGTGGGGTGGCAGCCACGACGGGCACCTCCCGCATTCGGGCCGCGGCGTCGGAGCAGGAGATGGCCCTGGCTGTCGACGGTGGTGTGGCAGCAACGGCGGCCGGCAACAGCTGCCGACGGGCAGCGTCGGAGGAGCATGTGGTGGATGTTCCGCGTGTTGGGAAATGTAGTATTTCAAAAAATTTCCTACGATCACGCAAGGTCTATCTAGGAGATGCATAGCACGAGACAGGAGAGTGTGTCCACGTACCCTCCTAGACCGAAAGCGAAAGCGTTTAGTAACACGGTTGATGTAGTTGAACATCTTCGCGATCCAACCGATCCAAGCACCGAACGTACGGCACCTCCGCGTTCAGCACACGTTCAGCTCGATGACGTTGTCGGATCACGGGTTCCGGCAAAACCCTTAAGGTTCGAACTCTGGGGTGCGCACGAAGATCTCTCTTCCCCAAGCTCATCCTCTCCCCGCGATCTCAAGGCCTCGCTCGCCGAAGTCAAGGAACAAGGGACATGAGAGTTTATACTGTTTCGGGCCACCGATGTGGTGTAATACCCTACTCCAGTGTGGGGTGGTGGATTGCCTTGTGGGCTAAGGATGAACAAGTACAAGGGAAGAACAACCTCCTGAGGAGAGGTGTTCTTGATCTCGGTGAGCTTGTGCGTGTGTGGGTGGAATGGATCTGATCCAAAGTCTCCTACTTCTATGGTGGTGGCTAGTCCTATTTATAGAGGCCCCGATCCTCTTCCCAAATGTTAGGCGGGAAGGGATCCCACAACGGCCAATTTGAAGGGGGATAGCTAGTACAAGCTATCCTGACAAAAGGTGGTCTTCGCCTGCCAAAGGCTCTGGTGGTGACGCCATCGTGGGCTCCGTGCTGACCTCCGTCCTGCTGTCCTGCTGGTCTTGGTCTTGTTGCACCGATATGGAAATCTTTGCCTGATGCCTCGGGACTCTTCGCCTGCGCCTACTCCTTTAGCACCAAAGAGGAAACGAGTACTCTACACCCGCTGGCGCCCGCCTGGCCTTGGTCGTCATGGCTCACGTCACGGGAACCTCACGAGGTGCCCCTTGCCTTGATCTCTCCGCTCCTCGCGAGCCAGCCTAGTGAGGCTGCCCCTGAGGAGGTCTTGTGTCGTCCGCCTCGCGAGGGTCTTGAGTGTTTGCTTGTGAAGATGGGCTGTACCAGGCCGTCGGAGGAGCCACGCCGCGAGCCGCGGGCAGGCAAGTCTGGGGACTCCGTTCCCAGAACGCCGATAGTAGCCCCCGGGCCCAAGGCGAGCTCGGACTTGGCTTCGAGGCGAAGCCAAAGGGCAAGTGCGGAGCGCCGCGGGCCCCAACTGCCTGCGGCCTTGATTGATGCGTGTCGACTGACAGGATGTGGGCGTCTCCGCTTCCCCACGCAACCTTGATATCCGCCTGGCTAGGCGGCCACCGTAACCCACACAGTTACTCCTTTGTCGCTGGCGACGCACTCCCCCAACTCTTCCACCTTCACGGAACAACAACCTCCTCTTCTGATCTGAACTGATCTATGTCCTCTCTGTAGCCATGGCTCCAAGTCGGCCGAAGAAGGGGAAGAAAAGGCCCCTGTCCTCAGTCGAATCCCCTCCAGCCCTTGAGCCTACCGTTGAGCGGTCGGTAGTGCTCAACCAGGAGGCCATGGGCAAGGTCCACCCAACGCTCGCCGTTGACTTCAACGAATGGGGGAAGACAGTGGCCTGGCCCGCATCCCGCGCCTCTGTCGATAGGATAGCCACCGAGGTCCACTTCCGCCTTGACGCCCTGTGGGCCGACCTGATTCTCCCTTTCTCCACCTTCTTCAACGTCGTGCTTTCCCATTATCAGATCCATATGCTGCACCTAGATCCCCAATCCGTCGCCCTTCTTGCCGTCTACGCCTTCGTGGTCTTTCCTGGGGTGCGGGAGGTGTGCCAAGGGCTCCTCCCCTGGTTATTGACGGTGGCTGGATGACCTTGGTCTTGGCCTCTTCTTCGAGCAACGAGCTTCCACCCTTCCGGGCCTCCGCCGAGGCCTGTAGGGCCACTAGGAGGGCGCCGGCCTCCAGCCCTCGGCTGGGGGGAAGCGAACCACCTCAAACTCCCCTGACATCCTCTGGCGTGAAGGACGGACCCAGTTGCGCACTCGAGCTTGCGCACAAGCGGGGTGCCATCCGTCACGAGCTCTTCCAGGAGGCGATAGGTGCGCTGAGCAGGCTTGGGGGGAACTCGTGGATGTTGATGCTCGTCTTGAAGCCGAGGGCCTTCGGCTAGTGGACAAATGGCACCAACTGAAGGTGGCCATCAACCTCGGGCGCCTCCAGCGCGAGCGCGCCAACGCGAAAGCTGAGGCATCCCTGGCAACCTCACGCGAGGCCAGCGCTCGGGCCTTGGAGGAGGCTAGGGAGGCAGACCACCGCTGCGAGGTCGCCGAGAAGCATAGGCAGGAGCTCCAGGTCCTGAATGCCTACTTGGAGCAGCAGGTGGAGGCGCGCAGGGCTGCTTTGGCGTCGATGAAGGGGGCGCCATCTGACGAAGATGAGATCTTGAGGCGCGAGGAAGCGCTGATGCTGGAGGCCACGGAGCGCAGTCTTGAGCTTGAGCAGTTGGAGACGAGGGAACGCGAGGTTGCCCAAGCGGAGGATGCTGTCAGCACGCGCGAGGCCAGGGACCAGGAGGAGACTAACCGCAGGGTGGCCGAGGCCCGCACCGATCTTGCCAACAGGTACGACCTGAAGCTGAAGCTCGTGGGAGCTGAAGCTGAGGGCAGGACCGCCGTCCTCAGGTCAAGGCTGGCTGAGGCGGTGCAGTGCGAGAAGGCCGCCGCAGCTACCTTGATTGCTGTGCAGGCCGAGTTGGCTTCCGCCCGTGCCGAGCTGCTCCCGCTTCAGCAGCGGGTTAACACCGCTGAGTCCCTTGCGCAGCAGAGCAGGGAGGAGGCGATCCTCCATCAAACGCTACTGCGCGAGCACACCCCCATGCTCCGAGACCTCAGGTCGAGGGCGAACCAGGCACTGGGCGCCATTTGTGATGAACACGCCCCTCATCCCCACGCAGAAGACAATGCCAGCCACCTCCGCTTCTTCACTGATGTCGTGACACGCCTGGAGAACCGGGCCGCGAGGGCTCGCAAGCTTGTCGAGGAGAAGAGGTGAGGCCACCTCGGG
Source organism: Triticum aestivum (assembly GCF_018294505.1). Taxonomy (NCBI): domain Eukaryota; kingdom Viridiplantae; phylum Streptophyta; class Magnoliopsida; order Poales; family Poaceae; genus Triticum; species Triticum aestivum. The sequence continues at coordinate 542,805,838 of NC_057802.1, forward strand.
CGCGCGTTTTCCTGCATTTTCAGCCATCTTCAGAACATCAATCCTGACTTCGACTTTGATGTCACCATTGCTCTGGTGCCCGAGGTCATCCGGGACAACCTAGCACGCTGGGTGGATGACAATGTGTATGCTCTGGTCCTGGCCTCTGCTTCTGATGATGAGGCGGTGGTGGTCGTGGCAGATGAGGGCGGCGCGGTTGATGACGGTGAAGATAGCGCCAGCTACAGCGCCAGTAGCATGTCTGGGAGTGATCCGGAAGATGCGGCAACCGACATGTCCAACTGAACCCGCACTCCTTTATTTTGGACCTGCATGCAAAAGCTTGGGCATGGCCCCTCACGGTGTAAGAGCATTTTGGGGAGGGGGAGCCCCTCATGTAAACAAACTATCATTTCACTTCTTAAGCTAGGCTTGGAACACGTTTTGGTGAGCTCACGAGCCCCTTGCGGGCTTGCTGCCGTAACTTACCTTAGTCCAGTTGGGCTTCGAATTGATTTGGCAGCTACGGATGCACATTTCTTCCGAGGGTAGTCCTTCGTGGGCTCGCGAGGTTTTGGTCTCCTGAGGGGTCTGCTAGTCCGCCTGAGAGGGCCTCGCGAGAAGCAAGCGCTAGTCGTGGCGGGGTGCGCGCGTAGTGCGTGCATGCCTTGCCCAGCCCCCGCTCGCGAGGGGCTCGGAGGGGGGGAGGTAGCGGACACAAATCTTAAAGCAAGGCACGAATCCAGAAACTCATGAAATCAACACGAACGCGAAAAAGGCACCCCCCGCGATTGCCAATGCAAATACAACTTCAAATTCAAAACCAAAGGCTGCAAAGTTGAGCTACAGAAAAAGAGGTCGAAAGCAAACGGCCGCGTCCAGCACCTAGCTAGTCTTCTTGTCTTCCCACCAGCGCGGAGCATGGTGCTTCCACTAGGATGTGGGCGGGAGCCCCCGAGGCCCGAGGGCGGCACTCCGGAGACTCCGGGGCGTGTACAGCCCCACTCATTATTACGTGAGAGTGTCACAAGCGGATACCTTCACAGGCATGAGCCTTGCTTCATATCACCAGGCGAGGGCCCCGCCCTGCTCCACCCTCGACCACCGTTGGGGCGTCCGGAAACCAGGACGAGACCAAGGGGCAAAGAGGACACTGGCGGCGCCCTCGGTGACCACGGGCCCTCTGCCGGGGGGGGGGGAGAAGGCGCGTTGGCGCTTCCCCCGGCCGAGGGCCTACCTCCGTGCCACGCCTGGCTCCGTGGGGCGCGAGGGAGGGCCTGGCTCCGGGCCTCTCCCGCGCAGTCCCCAGAGCACCACTCCTGCTTTTGGCTGGGCTACTGCCCTGTGGTCTTCGACTTCTACCGCGACCGGGGTCTCCTGCAGTTCAGGGTTAGCGTAAGTTTTCCCCTGCGACACTGGCTGTACCCCACCATCGTCGTCGCTGAAGGGGTCAGTGAAGTCTCCGGATGGCCCGTGAAAGGCCCTCATCTCGGGTCCTCTAGCTGCCCATCCTGGCCTAGGGAACGGGTTGGAGCCCTCCTCCGAGAGATATCCCAGGTGCACCATGCGGGGCACATAGGCGTCCGTGTCTGCCTCACCAAGATCCTCGTGCAGGCGCCCCGCGCCTTGGGCCACGAACTGCGGCGCCTGGCCCCGGCCACCGCGCAACATCCCAGCGTGCCCTTGCGGTGGGCCGTCAGCGCTTGTCCCTCCTGGCAATGGCGCGGTCGAGGCAGGGTGTCCAGCGCCATTGCCCGCGCTCGTGTTGCTGGATCATCCTGATGCCCCGGGGGGCGCGCGGGCCCGCCGGGGCCTTGCGCGTGCTTCCGCCACAACTTCAGGCGTGATCATGAAGCAGAAGGGTGGCGTACCTCTGCAAGCGGCATCCAGGAGTTCAACGACCCATTCTAGTAATGCATCGCAGCTGCTCTCCACCAGCCTGCACCACAGCAGCTCCCGCGCCACGATGAGCGCGGCCCGCATGTTTGCCTGCTCCTGTCGGGTGTGTGTCGCCGTTGCCGCAGTGTAGCCAGACGATCGCGCGGCGGCGCGTGCGCGTCGCGGCGGTAGGGCGGCGGCCGTCGGTCCGTGCTGCCCACGTCCGCGGGCGTGGGGCAGCGTGCGGTCGCCTGGATCGCGGGGTTGAGGTCTTCTGGTGCAGTCGGTGGTGCCCGGGCGGGCCAGGCCGCCCATCAGTCAGTCTGGGCTCTTGGATCCTCAAACAGCGGAGTCGTCGGGCAACGACAAGTTGGTCGCTGGAGAAGAAAGCTTCAGCGCACCCCTACCTGGCACGCCAAATGTCGGATCACGGGTTCCGGCAAAACCCTTAAGGTTCGAACTCTGGGGTGCGCACGAAGATCTCTCTTCCTCAAGCTCACCCAGTCCCCGCGATCTCAAGGCCTCGCTCGCCGAACTCAAGGAACAAGGGACACGAGAGTTTATACTGGTTCGGGCCACCGATGTGGTGTAATACCCTACTGCAGTGTGGTGTGGTGGATTGCCTTGTAGGCTGAGGATGAACAAGTACAAGGGAAGAAAAGCCTCCTGAGAAGAGGTGTTCTTGAGCTCGGTGAGCTTGTGTGTGTGTGGGTGGAATGGATCTGATCCAAAGTCTCCTGCTTCTATGGTGGTGGCTAGTCCTATTTATAGAGGCCCCGGTCCTCTTCCGAAATGTTAGGCGGGAAGGGATCCCACAACGGCCAATTTGAAGGGGGACAGCTAGTACAAGCTATCCTAACAAAAGGTGGTCTTCGCCTGCCAAAGGCTCTAGTGGTGACGCCGTCGTGGGCTCCGTGGTGACCTCCGTCCTGCCGTCCTGCTGGTCTTGGTCTTGTTGCACTGATATGGAAACCTTTTCTTGATGCCTTGGGACTCTTCGCCTGCGCCTGCTCCTTTAGCACCAAAGAGGAAACGAGTACTCTGCGCCCGCTGGCGCCCGCCTGGCCTTGGTTGTCACGGCTCACGTCACGGGAACCTCGCGAGGTGCCCCTTGCCTTGATCTCTCCGCTCCTCGCGAGCCAGCCTAGTGAGGCTGCCCTAAGGAGGTCTTGTGTCGTCCGCCTCGCGAGGCTTGGCCCCTTGCGAGGGTCTTGAGTGTTTGCTGGTGAAGATGGGCCATACGAGGCCGTCGAAGGAGCCACGCCGCGGGCCGTAGGCAGGCAAGTCTGGGGACCCCCGTTCCCAGAACGCCGACAAACGTCCCTTGCGCTCTTGATCCAATTGAGGACGAGGGAGAGTTCCGTCAGCACGGCGGCATGGTGATGGTGATGATGAAGTTACCAGCGCAGGGCTTCGCCTAAGCACTACGACGATATGACCGAGGTGTGCAACTGTGGAGGGGGGCACCGCACACGGCTAAGACAATTGATCTTGTGTTTTCTAGGGTGCCCCTGCCCCCGTATATAAAGGAGGGGAGGGGGAGGCCGGCTGGCCCCAGTAGGGCGCGCCAAGGAGAGGAGTCCTACTAGGACTCCAAGTCCTAGTAGGATTCCACTTGGTGGAAGGGGGAAGGAGGAAGGGAGAGGGAGAAGGGAAGGAAAGGGGGGTGCCACCCCCTTCCCCTAGTCCAATTCAGACCCAAGGCGGGGCGTGGCCAGCCCCTTGTGGCCCTTCTCCCTCCCCACTAAGGCCCATGAAGCCCCATTAGTTCCCCCGGGGGTTCCGATAACCCTCCGGCACTCTGATAGTTACCCGGTACCTCTCGGAACTCATCCGGTGTCCGAATAACATCGTCCAATATATCAATCTTTATGTCTCGACAATTTTGAGACTCCTCGTAATGTCTGTGACCTCATCCGGGACTCCAAACGAACTTCGGTCATCAAATCACATAAACTAATAATACAAATCATCATCGAACATTAAGCGTGCGGACCCTACGGGTTCGAGAACTATGTGGACATGACCGAGACACATCTCCGGTCAATAACCAGTAGCGGAACATGGATGCTCATATTGGCTCCTACATATTCTATGAAGATCTTTATCGGTCAAACCGCATAACAACATACGTTGTTCCCTTTGTCAATGGTATGTTACTTGCCCGAGATTCGATCGTCGGTATCATCATACCTAGTTCAATCTCGTTATCGGCATGTCTCTTTACTCGTTCTGTAATGCATCATCCCAGAACTAACTCATTAGTCACATTACTTGCAAGGCTTATAGTGATGTGCATTACCGAGAGGGCCCAGAGATACCTCTCCGATACACGGAGTGACAAATCCTAATCTCGATCTATGCCAACTCAACAAACACCATCGGAGACACCTGTAGAGCATCTTTATAATCACCCAGTTACGTTGTGATGTTTGATAGCACACAAGGTGTTCCTCCGGTATTCGGGAGTTGCATAATCTCATAGTCAGAGGAACATGTATAAGTCATGAAGAAAGCTATAGCAATAAACTAAACGATCATTAATGCTAAGCTAACGGATGGGTCTTGTCCATCACATCATTCTCTAATGATGTGATCCCGTTCATCAAATGACAACACGTGTCCATGGCTAGGAAACGTAACCATCTTTGATTAACGAGCTAGTCAAGTAGAGCAATACTAGGGACACTCTGTTTACCTATGTATTCACACATGTAATAAGTTTCCGGTTAATACAATTCTAGCATGAATAATAAACACTTATCATGAGATAAGGAAATATAAATAACAACTTTATTATTGCCTCTAGGGCATATTTCCTTCAGTCTCCCACTTGCACTAGAGTCAATAATCTAGATTACATAGTGATGATTCTAACACCCATGGAGTCTTGGTGCTGATCATGTTTTGCTCATGGAAGAGGCTTAGTCAACGGGTCTGCAACATTCAGATCCGTATGTATTTTGCAAACTTCTATGTCTCCCTCCTTGACTAGATCGCGGATGGAATTGAAGTGTCTCTTGATGTGCTTGGTTCTCTTGTGAAATCTGGATTCCTTCGCCAAGGCTATTACTCCAGTATTGTCACAAAAGATTTTCATTAGACCCGATGCACTAGGTATTACACCTAGATCGGATATGAACTCCTTCATCCAGACTCCTTCATTTGCTGCTTCCGAAGAAGCTATGTACTCCGCTTCGCACGTAGATCCCGCCACGACGCTCTGCTTGGAACTGCACCAACTAACAGCTCCACCATTCAATATAAATACGTATCCGGTTTGTGACTTAGAGTCATCCGGATCAGTGTCAAAGCTTGCATCGACGTAACCATTTACGACGAGCTCTTTGTCACCTCCATAAACGAGAAACATATCCTCAGTCCTTTTCAGGTATTTCAGGATGTTCTTGACCGATGTCCAGTGATCCACTCCTGGATTACTTTGGTACCTCCCTGCTAAATTTATAGCAAGGCACACATCAGGTCTGGTACACAGCATTGCATACATGATAGAACCTATGGCTGAGGCATAGGGAATGACTTACATTTTCTCTCTATCTTCTGCAGTGGTCGGGCATTGAGTCTGACTCAACTTCACACCTTGTAACACATGCAAGAACCCTTTCTTTGACTGATCCATTTTGAACTTCTCCAAAACTTTATCAAGGTATGTGCTTTGTGAAAGTCCAATTAAGCGTCTTGATCTATCTCTATAGATCTTGATGCCTAATATATAAGCAGCTTCACCGAGGTCTTTCATTGAAAAATTATTATTCAAGTTTCCTTTTATGCTATTCAGAAATTCAGTATCATTTCCGATCAACAATATGTCATCCACATATAATATCAGAAATGCTACAGAGCTCCCACTCACTTTCTTGTAAATACAGGCTTCTCCAAAAGTCTGTATAAAACCATATTCTTTGATCACACTATCAAAGCGTATATTCCAACTCCAAGAGGCTTGCACCAGTCCATAAATGGATCGCTGGAGCTTGCATACTTTGCTAGCACCTTTTTGATTGACAAAATCTTCTAGTTGCATCATATACAACTCTTCTTTAAGATATTGATGTAGGGTGAAACCCTAGATGGCCGATCTTTCACGAAAGGAGCGGATCCCAACTAAGAACACGAAGAACACGAGGGGAAACATGAGGGGAAACACGAGAGAATCGCTCAAACCAACAAGATTCGATTACACATGTGCTAGACCCGAGTACACATAGAGATCACACGGTCCAAATCCAACAAGAGACGATACATAGGGTAACCGGTTCTTCTCCGAGAGGAGGTCTTGATGGGGCCACCCAAGAGGGGGTCTTGAATCCAAGGGGAATCTTCTCCATAGAGGGGCCGCAGTCTCTCTCAAGGAGTAGATCCGTATGGATGAGCGAGGCTCTATCTCACAAATGAGCTATCACAACTCTAACCTTAGCTAGGAGGAGGGAGAGGTCTATTTATAGTCCTAGTACAAAAGGAGGCAAAGTGAAGGGGTACATGGGCCTCGGCCCGCAACTGGACACAGCCAGGGGCCGAACGTCCGTAAGGTTACGGTCGTCCAGAGGCTCGTGGACATCCGGACGTCCGGGACTCCTCGGACATCCGCAAATTATGTTCTGTGAAGGATGTGCCGGACGTCCGAAGATCCTCGGATTTCCGTAAATTACGTTCTGTTGGCGTGGCGATGGTCGTCCGGATAGGTTCGGTTGTCCGGGGCCTGGGAGATATCGGACGTCCGGTCCTGGGTGGACGTCTGGTCGCTGTAGCATTCGTTGGCCTCGTTTCCTTGGGCTAGCGTGACCTTCAGGGGCCAGACGTCCGGTCTGGGCTGGCCGTCCGGTGGCTGTAGCTTCCGTGGCAGCTCTTCTTCTTGTCCTTCGCACTTGGTGTCCTCTCCGTCTTGTCCGTTGGATGTAAATGTTCTGTGGCTTTCCTCCTAGTACCTGATCACACATAGTGTTTCCGCTTGAGGTAGCTGCCATGTCTCATGTATAGAAAGTGGTAGTTCGGAAAGGAGCGAGTTCACCTTATCTTCGATAGCCTTTGCTCGGGCTCTTGTCATAGGTCCAAGTGGTGTCGTGGGAGACGTAGGTAGGTCCATGGGGATGACCTTGGGATGCTCCGCATCATCTCCCCTCCCTTGGGAAAGATTCGACCTCGGATCGAAATCTTCATCACCATGGTATGGCGAAGGATCTTTGACGTTGAAGGTGTCGCTCATGTTGTACTTGTCGCGCGGGAGGTCGATCTTGTAAGCATTGTTGTTGTAGCGTGCTAGAACCTTGAAGGTTCCATCGGCTCGTGGTAGAAGTTTGGACTTGCATTCGTGCGGGAAGCGTTCCTTGCGAAGGTGTAGACACACAAGGTCTCCAATGTTGAATATCATGGGTTGCTTGTTGACGTTGAGCTTGGTCGCGAGTCATTGTACTTGGCGCTCGACGGTGTGTCGTGTATCTTCATGCATCTTCTTGAGATAGTTCACTCGGGCACTCGTGTCCATGGTTATACGCTCTTGTAGTGGTAGAGGAAGAATGTTCAATGGGGACAACGGGTTGAAGCCGTAGACGGCCTCAAAGGGGGACTTGCCTGTAGTCTTATGTCTTGCACGGTTGTAGGCGTACTCGGAGATAGGTAGGCACTCCTCCCACTCCTTTATGCTCTTCTTTATCAACACGAAAAGTAGGGTGGAGAGCGTACGGTTCATCACCTCCGTTTGGCCGTCGGTTTGTGGATGGTATGCTGTGGAGAATAGTAGCTTGATTCTGAGCTTGGCGCATAAGGTCTTCCAAAAGTAACTCAAGAACTTGACGCCGCGATCCAAGACAATCGTCTTTGGCACTCCATGTAGGCGCAAGATGTGTCTACAAAAAAGATTTGCAGTATGTGAATCATCGTCTATCTTGTTGCATGGAATGAAATGTGCCATCTTAGAGAATCGGTCCACAACAACAAACACGGAATCCATTCCATTTCTAGTTCTAGGCAAACCAAGCACAAAATCCATGCTGATATCTTCCGATGGTTGGTACGGGATTGGAAGAGGCATATAAAGGCCATGGGATTGGGCTTTGGACTTCGCTTTGCGACATGTAGAGCATCGGTTGGTGAAGCGATTGACATCGCGGAACATCTTGGGCCAAAAATAGTTCTCGGAGAGCGTAGCAAATGTCTTGTCGCGTCCAAAGTGTCCCATTAGTCCTCCTCCATGAGATTCCTGCAAAAGCAACAAACGAAGAGAAGACTCGGGAATGCATAGTTTGTTATCTCTCATAAGATAATCATCTTTGATATAATAGCGTTCCCAAGATGGATGCCTCAAACACATGGCATACGGAATAGTAAAAGTAGGATCATTCGCATACAAGTCTTTTATGCACTCAAAGCCTATGACATTCAGTTCAAGTTTAGTAACAAGCATGCATATACGGGAAAGTGCATCCGCCACAACATTTTCTTTGCCTTTTATGTATTTGATGACATAAGGAAATGATTCTATAAACTCACTCCACTTAGCATGAAGCTTGTTCAACTTAGTTTGACCCTTAAGATACTTAAGCGTTTCATGATCGGTATGAATGATAAATTCAAGAGGGCGAAGATAATGTTCCTGTCGGGGATATGCCCCGCGGTATGACCCGGCTGGGACTTGGCGTTTCATTGGTAACTAGCCGGAGGATTGGCGACTCACGAGTCTGGCGGCTTACTGGTCTGATGACTCACGAGCATGGCGACTCACTGATGGCCTCGACGGCGGGTCAGATAGAGGACTAGGCCCAAGGTCTAGAAGGCCGGCTCATGTTATGGAGGGCCGGCTTAAGAGGAAAAGGCATAAGGAATATTCTCCTACAAAGGAAGCAAGACTAGGACTCCACTTGTAATAGAGTAATCCTAAACCTACTAGGACTAGTCATGTAACCCGCCCCTCCAACATATATAAGGAGGGGCAGGGCACCCCAAGAGGGACAGGAGATAATCGCTAAGGCTAGATACAACAATGGGGAGCCGGCTTATGCGGCGACTCCCTCATGAGCATAATGAGACCTAGCCACAAACAGCATGTAGGGCTATTATCGGATGATGTTTCCCGGGGCCCGAAGCTGTCTAAATCCTTGTCTTGTGTGTTGACCCGTCTCGCGTCTCTCGTTCCGATCAACCCCTCTCAAGCTACCACTTAGATGCATTGGCCTCACGACTAAGTCCTCACACTAGGACATCTACCGTGACAATTCCACGATAGTTGGCGCCCACCGTGGGGCCTGGACACGGTGGTGCTGAGTTCTTGGAGGCATCTCTCCCAGGGGTCGAGAAGCTCATGATTCTCCGGATGAAAAAGAGCTGGACTGAAAGGATCTACATCAGCATCAAGTTCATCGGCCCGGATTTATGATTGATGAGGGTTAAAGGTTAAAAAAATTAGGGTTGCGATTTGTTCCGTTGCCGCAAGTCGCCGACATCAACAGAAGTGTTTCCACTGCAGCCAACATCAACTGTTTATTGGACATCATCGGTTGTTCACAATGGATTAAATCCCTGTAACACCCCGCATGTAACTTGCCATATTTGTAACTCCGACTCTTGCCATTTTCGGCTATGTGCTATGATATTCCCTCCGTGGTCGGGTTTTGTCTTTCGTTTTGCATTTTGTTAGTGTCATGCATATCATATCATGTCATCATGTGCATTGCATTTGCATACGTGTTCGTCTCTTGCATCCGAGCATTTTCCCCGTTGTCCGTTTTGCAATCCGGCGCTCCTATCTCCTCCGGTGCACCCCTCTTGTTTTCTTTCGTGAGCGGGTGTCAAACATTCTCGGAATGGACCGAGGCTTGTCAAGTGGCCTTAGTATATCACCCGGAGACCACCGGTCAAGTTTTGTTCCATTTGGAGGTCGTTTGGTACTCCAACGGTTAACCGGGCATCCGCCAAGTCCATTTGGGTGTGCAGCAAAAACCCCCTCAAAAACCAGCCCAAAACCCACCAAACTCTCTTCCATTTTCTAGGTCGTTCGATCACGATCGTGTGGGCGAAAACCGCACCTCATTTGGAGCCTCCTAGCTCCCTCTACCTATAAATATGTGAGCCCTCCAGAAAACGAAACGCAGACCAAACCCTAGCCTTCGTCCCTCCGCGCGCCGGACGTGTCCGTACGCCGCCGGACACAACCCGCCGCCGGCCGCAGCCAATAAGGGCGCGCCACGTCACCCCGGGCGCCCTCTCTCTCCTCCTCG
>NC_057802.1:542816390-542842140 GCF_018294505.1 Triticum aestivum
CCGCCGCCACCGCCCGCGGGCCCGCCGGCGTCGCCGCCCGCCGGTGCTGCCGCCTCCTTCCTCCCTCCGGCCTCCTCTCCTTTCCCCCGTCGCCGGCCGCCATCGCTGGCCACGGGAGCTCGAGCTCTCGAGTAGGCCTCGATCCAGATCTGTACTGTGAGCGTTGACTTCTCGAACCCCTAAAAATTCCCAAGTCCTCGCAATTTTACAACAAGTGCTCATGTTACTCAGTGCATAACTCCTTGCATGTAGCTCCGATTCGCGCGTGTAATATGTCAAATTGTTCGTCTCGTGATGCTCTTCATTTTGTTCAATTTCACCATGTTCATTAGAGGTCATCTTAATGCCCAAATCTCTGTTGCAAGAGGGCTAGTTGCTGTTATCTTCTGGTTTTTATCAGGACTTGGAGATTTGTCATTTTTGTATCATTTAATCTGTGCATCTTATGGGCATGAGCTCTACATGTGTTTTGTTGTATGCCATGCCATGTTTTCAGTGGTGTATGCCATGTATTTTTGTGATCTCTGTGGTGAATAGCACAAGCATGCAAAGTAGGCTCCGTAATGTTTCTGATTTCAGGGACTTTGTGATTTTGTTATTTTGTTGTCTGCTGTTATTTTGTTGCCATGTAAACTTGATGCTAAAGACAGATCCATGCATATTTGGGTGATGTTCAGTAAGGATGTTTTGTAGCTATAGTTGTATTTGATCCATTCCTGCCATTGTTTGAAATTATGGAGTGCCATAGCGTGACTCAATCTTGCTCTATTTTTGCTATAAAATATTTCTGGCAGATTCTTAACATGATATTCATTTTTGCCAAGCTTAGTGTAGTTGATCCGTACATGCTATGCTTTTGTTCTTGCCATGGTTAGCTTCATAAACATGCCATCTTGCTGTAGGTATGCTTGCTTTGTCATGCATTGCCTTGTGGTGAGTTCATCAAGCTCACCAACATGCCCTCATATTATTGTTTCTGCCATGCTCTGTTTTCTGCCAAGTCTGAAACCTGATAACGAAACTTGCTATGTTTACATGCTTGCCATCATATCTTCTGGTCCTTTTTTGCTTATGGTCAGTAAGGGACTTTTGTCATATGCATTTAGTAGAATACTGGCATGCCTTGTTTTGCTATGTTAAGTTCCTGTAGCATGTTGATTTCGTACTCTGAACATTGCTACCTGATGCTGTTTTCTGCCATGTCCAGTAATTTCTCAAAGTCTGTGAACCTGTTAACTTTTGCACTTTTGCCATGCTTGTTTGAGCTTGTTATGTTGTGAACTAGCCGTAGCTCAGTGTTCATCTTTTGTCAAGCATCTCCTATAGATTACTGTCATATGCTTTGTTGCTATGTTGGAGTGCTGTAGCATTATTGCTTGTTGCATTCTAAGTGCTATCATGCTGTTAATCGCAGATTCGTGTCATTCTTGTTTTGCTTGCTATTTGCAAACCGTGCATCCGTTTCCGGTGATCCTTATATCGATTTCGACCGAAATCATCTCATCTTTCCAGTGGCATGCTTGGTTTGCCAAGTTACTGCCTTGTTCATCATTTTCCTTCCGGAGCACGCATATGCATCGCATATCATATCTCGCATATCATACATGTCTTGCATCATCTTGCTTGCGCATTTCTCGGGATTGATTGTGGTTCCGCTTGTTTGTGTTCTTGTCTTGGGTAGAGCCGGGAGACGAGTTCGTGAACGAGGAACCTGTTGAGTACGCTTACGAGGATCAAGCTTTCGACAACTCTGAGAACCTTGCAGGCAAGATGACCACCCCTCGAAATCACTTCTATCTTTGCTATGTAGTTGTTCGCTCTATTGCCATGCTGCGCTACCTATCACTTGCTATATCATGTCTCCCATTTTGCCATGTCAGCCTCTAACCATCCTTTCCTAGCAAACCGTTGTTTGGCTAAGTTACCGCTTTTGCTCAGCCCCTCTTATAGCGTTGCTAGTTGCAGGTGAAGTTGAAGTTTGTTCCATGTTGGAACATGGATATGTTGGGATATCACAATATCTCTTATTTAATTAATGCATCTATATATATTTGGTAAAGGGTGGAAGGCTCGGCCTTATGCCTGGTGTTTTGTTCCACTCTTGCCGCCCTAGTTACTGATATACCGGGATTATGTTCCTTGAGTTTGCGTTCCTTACGCGGTCGGGTGATTTATGGGACCCCCTTGACAGTTCGCCTTGAATAAAACTCCTCCAGCAAGGCCCAACCTTGGTTTTACCATTTGCAACTTAAGCATTTTTCCCCCGGGTTTTCTAGAGCCCGAGGGTCATCTTTATTTTAAACCCCCGGGCCAGTGTTCCTCTGAGTGCTGGTCCAAACCAGAGCCCTTTGCAGCGCCACCTTGGGGAAACTCGAGGATTGGTTTTAGTTGTACGGACTGCTCATCCGGTGTGCCCTGAGAACGAGATATGTGCAGCTCCTATCGGGATTTGTCGGCACATTCGGGCGGCTTTGCTGGTCTTGTTTTACCATTGTCGAAATGTCTTGTAAACCGGGATTCCGAGACAGATCGGGTCTTCCCGGGAGAAGGTTTATCCTTCGTTGACCGTGAGAGCTTATGATGGGCTAAGTTGGGACACCCCTGCAGGGTATTATCTTTCGAAAGTCGTGCCCGCGGTTATGAGGCAGATGGGAATTTGTTAATGTCCGGTTGTAGAGAACTTGTCACTTGACCCAGTTAAAATACATCAACTGCGTGTGTAGCCGCGATGGTCTCTTCTCGGCGGAGTCCGGGAAGTGAACACGGTTTGAGTTATGTATGACGTAAGTAGGAGTTCAGGATCACTTCTTGGTCATTGCTAGATGACGACCGTTCCGTTGCTTCTCTTCTCGCTCTCTCTTGCGTATGTTAGCCACCATATATGCTTATTGCCGCTACAGCTCCACCTGTTTACACCATCCTTTCCTATAAGCTTAAATAGTCTTGATCTCGTGGGTGTGAGATTGTTGAGTCCTCGTGACTCACAGATTCTACCAAAACAGTTGCAGGTGCCGACGATGCCAGTGCAGATGATGGGGTCGATCTCAAGTGGGAGTTCGACGAGGAACGTGGTCGTTACTATGTGTCTTTTCCTGATGATAAGTAGTGGAGCCCAGTTGGGATGATCGGGGATCTAGCATTTGGGGTTATCTTATTTTCATCTGGATTTTGACCGTAGTCGGTCTATATGTATGTATTTTGGATGATGTATGAATTATATTTATGTATTGTGTGAAGTGGCGATTGTAAGCCAACTCTTTATCCCATTCTTGTTCATTACATGGGATTGTGTGAAGATGACCCTTCTTGCGACAAAACCACTATGCGGTTATGCCTCTAAGTCGTGCCTCGACACGTGGGAGATATAGCCGCATCGTGGGTGTTATAATCCCGTAGTGGTTCGTCAGAGGTATTAAAAGGAGTTTTTCATATGCAATGCTCGAAAAGGAACATGACCCGGCACGGAGACGGTGATGATTAGAAATCAACAGCCATGACCCGGATTCACCAACGCCGAGCCGCAGCAGGTTTGATCCAGAGTCGCCAGTCCCACCGTCGCCCCTGGGGCATCGGATTGGCCTCGTTTTTCAGCTGAGAGTCGCCGGGCCTCATCACGAACGCCTCCTCCGTCTCGGCCTCAAGTCGCCAAATCGCCACCTCTCTGATTCTTCAGCCTGGCTCTGAGTCGCCATCGGGCCTCTGCAGCCGTCCGCGGTAAACCGCCTCGTCTCGTGCTCGAGTCGCAGGGCTCCGTCTCCATCGGCCTGAGCCGCCTGCGCCGGCAGACTGCTGCCTCCGTGCTCAAGATGATCGTCGGCTCACCGCCCACGTCAACCTCCGCCACGAATCGTCACCCATGGAATCTTCTTCCGCTTTGGCCTCATTGCCACCCCTGCAAGTTGCCGGCGTGGCCTCGCTTTCAAGTGGCTGGTGTGGCCTCGCCGCGGACCCGCAGTTGCAAGACTGCCCTTGCCGCTCTAAGCGGCCGTGACCCGTGGCTCCTTACCGGCCCATGGCCGCGCTCCGATCTCCCAAGCCGCCCACACGCCGGCTCTGACCCGCCATGGAGCGCCCTGCCTCGCGCTGTTGCCTGCGAGCCGCCTCGCCTCACGCTACCATGTCAATCTGCCGAGTCCTCATCTCGCTGGGTGTGCATCCGCGAACGCTTGCCCCTTCGCCGCCATGGCTATAGCCTCGCCTGTAGTCATTAGATACAACCCTAGTAACAACTTATGGAAGATAGGAAGGAACGAGAGAGAGAGAGAGAGAGAGAGAGAGAGAGGGACGTAGCAGCTTATAACTGCTGGAAATACTGTTCGCGTGAAAACTGAAGCCAAAATCAGCTACGACAAGTGCTAGTTGAAAGCACTGCTGCTGCCACTTGCACACGGTTAAAAAAAGAGGGGAGGAAGACGAAGGAAAGTCACGTGGGTGTTGAGCTACATCACATCAGCGGAGGTCAATGTGCATATACTATTCAGCATTACCTGGCACCGGCATCTGCGTTCATCTGACAAAAAACTAAATCAGGTGTTATCCCTCCTATATATTTTATCTGTACATTTTAATTTCTCTGAGCACCATCACACTGCCCTATGATGTTTTTATACGCAGGTAAATTATTCATTACAAAAGTGTTGTTATACTGCGGACACGGAGCGCGCACCAACATCAGTTTGCACTGACGTTCGTCTGTTCCACAAACACGCCTGCAAGTCGCCGCCCCCGCTACATCAACACACGCGACTGACTCATCGTCCGCGCCCACTGCCGACTCACCCCGCGTCCGTGCCGTTTCCAATGCTGCAGCTGATTCTCTTGTCCGCGCTGGCTTACAACGCCGCGGTTGACTCTCCCGTCCGCACCGGTTTGAAACGCCGCGGCCAACTCATCTGTCTGTACCCGCGGCCGACTCGCTTATAATTGATTTCAACTTCACCATAATGATCATCAACTCTGCGGCGCATAATTTCCGGCCTAACATATCAGGTGAAATCCATCCAGTATATTTTTCATATTACATATGATTTTTCTTTAAAAGAGCAATTACTCTTTCTTGCAAAATCTTTAAATGCAGGGCAAGTGCTTACTGCAAAGATAACCGTCTTGTCACGGAATTTGTTGCATGACATATACCGGAGATATACAAGTATCAAGAGGATCATCAATTCACCTCAAACCTCTGGTTTCCAGCATTCAGTTATTTAACTATATGGCGGTTTATATCACAGCTGAGTATGAAGAATCTCAAGACAACTCCTCGAGTCGTCTTAAGACTTGGGGGCTACAATGACATGACTCAGCAAATGTTGCCAGTTTCAGCAGATTCAAGAACCCCGGGTCATTGGAGGGAAAATAACCCGGTCCCGGAGGCTGCTGTTATATTGATGAAAATTTAAAGGCCGTCAGAAAATTTCCGGCTCACAATGAAGAATTCCGATTTATAATACGGTTCAAGAGGAAATCCCTCTCCCGCAAAGCTCTGAAGCTCTCAATATCCGGTTTAAAATCGGTTCAAGGGAATCTGTATCCCACAAAGCTTTGAAGCTCTCAATATCCGGTTTAAAATCGGTTCAAGGGAATCTGTCTCCCACAAAGCTTTGAATCTCTCCCACAAAGAAGTCATCTCTCGCAAATTCAAGTTCTCTAAAAAAATAAAGGTTGCCAAAGAACACTTGCTGCCAAGATGCGCGGTTCAAACATGGGTATCCTGCCTTATTGGCTCATCCAATGGTCACTTGGGGGCTTCCTGCCCATATTTGAGGCATAGCTGTGAATATCCCTCTTGATCGGCGCAATGCCACACTTATGGTCACTTGGGGGCTTCCTGCCCATATTTGAGGCATAGCTGTGAATATCCCTCTTGATCGGCCCAATGCCACAAACCACTTGGGGGCTTCCTGCTCATATTTGAAGCATAGCTGTGAATACCCCTCTTGGTTCGGCTCATACGCCATGGCTCGAGACAATTCAGGCCATGAAGTTTTCATCTTTATGGATCATGCTTCAACATATATGGAGTTTTGTAACCCGGCCTGGCTTTGGACTATAAGTCGCTAGTGTATGATGATCTTATAGAAGCGATGTGCTCTAAGTTTTGGGACATTACCCCTTGATGCATGCGGCTTTATAAGCCGGCGGTATAAATCAATTGAACAAGGCGTTAGGCTCTCACTCTTTGGGTTGTAACCCTTACTGCACAAACTTTAAGTCACCAGAATATTTTGCCTTGAGCAATCAAAATGATGATATTTCATGACTCCGGATTGATACTGGCCTCGGATTATAATTATCAAGGCATCACCATGGTATTAATCTACAGGTATGTTTTTCAACAATGGTATGCATATTTTGGGTTTGATAAACCGCCCTGGCTTTGGACATTAAGTCGCTGGTATATTTTGAATTGCGCCATTGGAATCATTCGTTTATATATCATTGGATTGTTACCTTCACTGGATATGGCAATGTAAGCCGGCAGTGTAAGTCAATTCTGCAGACTATATTATGATTGGGTTGTTACCTGCCCTGGCTTTTGACGTTAAGTCGCCAGGGCGTATGTTGCTTAAACTCTATGCAGGATTTGCAGAACTATGACTTATATAAATGATTAAGTTCAAGCTCATCATCAAAATTGATGTTTCAAAAGGGTTATCCATTCTGGATTTTCTCAAAGGCTATAAGCCGCTGGGTTATAAAAATTCCGGCTTACAATGAATGCGCATTAAGTCGCCATCGGCCAAGAGCCGTCGGGCATTTAACGTCGGATTTACTTGTCAACAAATAAAGTATTCAAATCTTTAATAGCCAAACTTGGCTAGATTTTCATTATGATATTGAATGATTGAGGTTTCATACCGGATTATATTATTCAAATCTGGAATAGCCAACATGGCTGGATTTCTATTATGGTTATCAATAACCAGTATTATGATTTAAGTTTTCAAAGTCGCTTTAGCGCAATGGCTATTATTTTATCAATGGATATGATTTATTCTACAATGGAAGGAATAGTCTCGAGTCGCTGCAGGCTTACGACCCGGCACTTGGCGGCTACATTATTCAAGTTGAGATTACATCAAATATGCAAGTCCCATGTCACTACTAGCATGCACCATGGCACTTGGGGGCTAATGCAAGGTCATTTTTAACTTGCCTTATTGAAGACCCAACCCGTCACATTGTGATGAGCCGGCCCTTACGGGCTACTAATTGCTCCTAACAAAAAATTCAAAGTACACAAGCCTTAATCCATTATATTGAAGGGTCCATTGTTCAGTTGGTAGAGCACAAGGCTCTTAACCTTGTGGTCGTGGGTTCAAGCCCTACGATGAAGGCTACATCATATGATGTTATTTTCAATGAAGTATATACAAAGTCCCAGCTCAGTATTATCTTACTGAGCCGGCCCTTGGAGGCTACACGTTGCTGTTCAAGTCTACATGATCATATCTACAAAGTCCCTGCTCATTATTGCATAATGACCCGGCCCTTGGGGGCTACACTGGTTGAAATTTTTATGAGCATAAGGCAATTACAAGTCCCAGGTTGCTGCAAGCATGACAACCCGGCACTTGGGGGCTACATATGTGGAATATTCCGTTTTGACTAGTGACTGAGATGAACAACTTGGATTTCTTCAAAGTTGCAACATTTATATTGAAGCAAGTCTTAAGCTGTTACTACTCTCCCTTCTTAAGACTTGGGGGCTACAAGTGATATGCATATAAAGGAGGAACATCTTAAAATTCTCAGTTTTGAGCAAACCAGGAAGATCAATTTTGTGACCCGGCGTTGGTAACAACCATGACCCACCGTCTATAACAGTCACCCGGAATCATCAGTTTTTATAACCCGACGATTTTGGAGATCATAGCTCGACAAGTTCTACATTTTCAAGCCGGCTGAATATCGGTTGAATATTTGAAGACCAATATTTTTGTCAAGTTAGAGCATTGAAGGTTGACTCAAATGGATTCTTTATTCACAATATTTCTTCTACAAGCAAATTGATTATGAAGCTGCTCTATTGACCCGGATTTTCTAGAAGAAGCAAATGACAATTACTTAAGGACGATCAGGTGCCGGCTTACAAGAATATTTAACCCGTAGCACAACCTGTCAAATTTGTTTTTGAGTTATTTGCAGGATCAGGTTAACATGGATAAATCCAAATTAAACTGGGGGCTAATGTCGGGGATATACCCCGCGGTATGACCCGGCCGGATATATGACCCGGCTGGGACTTGGCGTTTCATTGGTAACCCGCCGGAGGATTGGCGACTCACGAGTCTGGCGGCTTACTGGTCTGACGACTCACGAGCATGGAGACTCACTGATGGCCTCGACGGCGGGTCAAATAGAGGACTAGGCCCAAGGCCCAGAAGGCCGGCTCATGTTATGGCGGTCCGGCTTAAGAGGAAAAGGCATAAGGAATATTCTCCTACAAAGGAAGCAAGACTAGGACTCCACTTGTAATAGAGTAATCCTAAAACTACTAGGACTAGTCATGTAACCCGCCCCTTAAACATATATAAGGAGGGGCAAGGCACCCCAAGAGGGACAGGAAATAATCGCTAAGGCTAGATACAACAAAGGGGAGCCGGCTTATGCAGCGACTCCCTCATGAGCATAATGATACCTAGCCATAGACAACATGTAGGGTTATTACCGGATGATGTTTCCCGGGGCTCGAAGCTGTCTAAATCCTTGTCTTGTGTGTTGATCCGCCTCGCGTCTCTTGTTCCGATCAACCCCTCTCAAGCTACCACATAGATGCGTTGGCCTCATGACTAAGTCCTCACACTAGGACATCTGCCGTGACAATTCCACGACAGTTCCCATTCACGCAAAACTCGCACTAAAGCATAAAGCACTTTGTCATAGATGGGGTAATTGAGTTGTGCTCCGGAAAGTTTTTCTCTAAAATAAGCAATTGGGAGCTTCTCTAGCGTTAACACACCTCCTATGCCATTACCGCTAGCATCGCAATGAATTTCAAAAGGTTTGTCAAAGTTGGGTAATGCAAGCACGGGAGCATGAGTAAACAAATTCTTAAGCTCATTGAAAGCGGTGTCTTGGGATGTTCCCCAAACAAACGATGTATTTTTCTTACTCAAAGCATGCAAAGGTGAAGCAATTGTGCTAAAATCCTTCACGAATCTACCGTAGAAACCGGCTAAACCAAGAAAACTACGCAGTTGTTGCAAGTTGGTTGGTTGGGGCCAAGTTTTAATAGAATTGATCTTAGATTCATCAACATGAACACCCTTAGAAGACACAACAAAACCCAAGAAAACAAGCTTACCAATGCCAAAAAGGCATTTGTCCATGTTAGCATAGAGATGCTCGTTTCGAAGAGTTTACAACACGGTTTGAAGGTGGGTGACATGCTCTTTGAGAGATTTGCTAAAAACAAGGATATCGTCGAAGTAGACCACAACGAACTCACCAATGTAAGGGCGAAACACATAATGCATAAGACGCATGAAAGTACCGTGTGCTTCCGATAAACCCATAGGCATAACTAACCACTCATACAAACTAAACTTTGTTTTGAAAGCGGTTTTCCATTCATCACCCTCTTGTATGCGTATTTGATAGTAACCACTTTTTAGATCAATTTTGGAAAAAATAGTGGCACCACTAAGTTCATCTAGCGTATCATCAAGGCGTGGAATGAGGTGTCTATAGCGAACGGTGATAGCATTGATAGGTCTACAATCGGAACACATGCGAAAGCTACCGTCTCTTTTTGGCACAAGAATGACCGGTACGGCACAAGGACTCAAATTTTCATGCACATGTCCATGATCTATGAGATGCTTTACTTGCCTTTGTATTTCTTTGGTTTCTTCGTGGTTGACGCGATATGGAGCCTTGTTAGGAAGGGGTGCTCCGGGGATGAGATCGATTCGGTGCTCAATGCCTCGTAGTGGAGGTAGACCCGGCGGTAGCTCGGCGGGGAAAACATCTTGGAATTCCTGCAATAGAGAAGATAACACTAGAGGTAGATTGTGAGAGGTGTTAGTTTTTGGTGCCTCATCCTTGCACAAGAGGACATAGTGCATAACACTTGATGGGTTCTCACACACTTCTCTTATCTCACGTTTGGTGGCAAATAGAACTAAGTCCTTCTTGTCACTCATCGTGGAGGCACTCAATTTGGACATAGGTCGTAGCACATACTCCTTCCCTTTCATCTTGAAGCTATAATGGTTGGGGATGACACCTCGGTCGAATTGCCATGGCCGTTAAAGAAGGAGGTGGCAAACGGTCATAGGAACAACATCACACTCCAAAGTGTCCTCGTATGCTCCAATCTTGAAGGACACTTGTACCCTATGCTCGACTTGGAGAGTGCCATTGTCGCTTAGCCATTGAACTTTGTAGGGGTGCGGGTGCTTCGTCTTGACCAATTGGAGCTTGGAGCATAGTTCTTCACTTGCTAGGTTATGGCAAATCCCTCCATCAATGATGACCTTGACAGACCTTCCATTGATGCCAGCCTTGGTGTGGAAGATATGGCATCTTTGGTGTTCGTCTTGTTGATGTTGAAGAGTCAAGACCTTGGAGACAACAAGAGCGGGGCTCGAATCTTCGTCACAAAAGACTTGATCATCTTCATGTTCGTTCACGCGCCGGTGCATGGCCACTTTCTCAAGGGCTTCCATCTCCTCTTCACTCATGGAGTCGTAGGTTCCGTCGTCGTGGAGGATCATGGTGCGCTTGTTTGTACACTCATAGGACTTGTGGCCTCGGCCGCCGCATGTGAAGCATTTGAAGGAACTCGTCTTGATGGTCTCATCGGTTGGGGTAAGATGATGATGAAGCTCTCGGCTTGACATTGCTTGTAGTAGGCGGATGACTTGAGGTTGTCGAAGTTTTCTTGTAACTTGACTTGTCGCCGTTGCTTGTAGATGGCTTGGTTGAGGTAGAAGGTGTTGGAGTCGTCGAAGCTTGGTTGTTGGAGAAACCGTAGGACTTGGATGAGAACTTGGCGTATTTGAAGTCATCTTGCACTTGACGTTCCGCTTTGTTAGCTTGATGCACGAGCTCGATGAGGTTCGAGTATGGTTGGAAGTCGGTGATCTTCTTGATTGGATGATTGAGTCCATTCAAGAAACTGCCATAGTTTGCTCATCATCTTCCGTGACATTGGCTCGTATCATGGCAATCTCCATTTCCTTGTAGTACTCTTCAATGCTCTTGGTTCCTTGCTTGAGGAGTTGAAGTTTCTTGAAGAGGTCGCGGTTGTAGTAGTTTGGCACGAAGCGTGCTCTCATGACATCCTTGATTTGCGCCCAAGTAGTGATGGGTGGTTCACCTCTTGCCGCTCGGCGCTCAATGACTTGTTCCCACCAAATGAGGACGTAGTCTTGGAACTCAAGGGATGTCATTGCGATCTTCTACTCTTCGTCATAGTTGTGCAAGCGAAAGATCTTGTTGACCTTCAATGCCCATGATATATACTCTTCGGGGTCATTGCTTCCGGTGAACTTGGGCATGGTGAACTTGAGCTTGCCGTAGCGTTGCTCTTCATTGTTTTGGGGTTGAGGATGATGACGCCCATGTCGTTGAGGATTGACAAACTCATGTTGCTCTTGGCGAGGAGGGTTGTCGACCTCATGTTGCTCTTGGCGAGGAGGGTTGTCGACCTCATGTTGCTCTTGTCTTGGAGGATTTCCATTGTATTCATTTTCTTGGCGAACTTGAGGTTCTTGTCTAGCTTGAGGAGGCCCTTGTCGATCTTGACGAGGAGCTTGACGATGCACACGTGACTGATAAATCCGCTCTTGAACTTCATCACGAATCGTTTCTCGATGCTCACGAGCTTGTCGGCCACGGTTGGCTATGGCTCGACTTGAATCACGAAGGGCCCGTTGCGCCTCAAGTGCTTGAGCTTCTCGTAGTTGTTGTTCTTGGCGTTGTGCCTCAGCATCTTGTGCATCTTGGTGTTGTCGCGCTCGCTCCTCTTGTTCTTGTTGTCGTTGGCGTTGCCGTTCTTGTGCTTGCGCGAATGTAGCTTGGTTTTGACGATGTCGATGTTCTTGCGCGCGAGCTTGCTCCTTAGACTCGGTTTCTTGTAGAGGATTGCGGTTGGCGTGACGATCTTGTCACGCGGCTCGTCGAAGAGTGTTCGATGTCGGGGTACTTGAGAAGAAGATAGTATCGTCGGAGTGTCGACTCGAGCGGCTTCGTCTTGAGTAGGACGAAGTGGTAGAAGAGCGGTTGACCAACAAGGCACGAATCTGGTCCATTCTTGCATGGTTCTCGTGCTTTTGCTCGTCGAGCTTGTTGTCGAAGTAGTCTCTTGTACGTTGCTCGGAGAGTCGCGAGTCGGTGGCGAGGTTGTCGATGCAGTCGCTCATTGCTAGTTGCTCTTCATGCAAGGCTCGTTGCGTTCCAAATAGGTGTAGCTTGCTGACGTAGTTGTTCGGATCGTCGTCTTGCTCAAGGAAGAGTGGGTTGGTAGAAGTACTTGGCCTTGTTGGGGAACGTAGTAATTTCACACAAAAATTCCTACGCACATGCAAGATCCATATAGGTGATGCATAGCAACGAGAGGGGAGAGTGTTGTCCACGTACCCTCGTAGACCCAAAGCGGAAGCGTTATGACAACGCGGTTGATGTAGTCGTACGTCTTCACGATCTGACCGATCCTAGCACCGAAGGTACAACACCTCCGTGATCTGCACACGTTTAGCTCGATGACGTCCCACGAACTCTAGATCCAGCTGAGGTCGAGGGAGAGTTTCGTCAGCACGACGGCATGGTGACGGTGGTGATGAAGTTATCGGCGCAGGGCTTCGCCTAAGCACTGCAACGATATGATCGAGGTGGAAATTTGTGGAGGGGGCACCGCACACGGCTAAGACAACTGTCAACTTGTCTGTCCTAGGGTGCCCCCCAGCCCCTGTATATAAAGGAGCAAGGGGGAGGCCGGCCGGCCCTCCTGGGGCGCGCCCCAAGTAGGATTCCTACTAGGAATCCTATTCCTAGTAGGTTTCCAACAAGGGAAGAGAGGGGGAAGGAAAGAGAGGGAGAGAGGGAGAAGGAAAGAGGGGTGCCGCCCCCCCTTCCCTAGTCCAATTCGGACCCAAGGGGGAGGGGGCGCGCGGCCTACCCTAGCCGCCCCTCTCTCTCTCCACTAAGGCCCATGTGGCCCATTAGTTCCCCCGAGGGGTTCCGGTGACCCTCCGGCACTCCGGTTTTATCCAAAACTTCTCCGAAACATTTCTGGTGTCCGAATATAGTCGTGCAATATATGAATCTCTATGTCTCGGCCATTTCGAGACTCATCGTCATGTTCGTGATCATATCTGGGACTCTGAACTACCTTTGGTACATCAAAACACATAAACTCATACTACCTATCGTCATCGAACGTTAAGCGTGCGGACCCTACGGGTTCGAGAACTATGTAGACATGACCGAGACTCATCTCTGGTCAATAACCAATAGCGGAACTTGGATGCTCATATTGGCTCCCACATATTCTACGAAGATCTTTTATCGGTCAAACCGCATAACAACATATGTTGTTCCCTTTGTCATCGGTATGTTACTTGCCCGAGATTCGATCGTCGGTATCTCCATACCTAGTTCAATCTCGTTACCGGCAAGTCTCTTTACTCGTTCTGTAATGCATCATCCCACAACTAACTCATTAGTCACATTGCTTGCAAGGCTTATAGTGATGTGCATTACCGAGAGGGCCCAGAGATACCTCTCCGACAATCGGAGTGACAAATCCTAATCTCGATCTATGCCAACTCAACAAATACTATCGGAGACAAAAATAGAGCATCTTTATAATCACCGAGTTACGTTGTGATGTTTGATAGCACACTAAGTGTTCCTCCGGTATTCGGGAGTTGCATAATCTCATAGTCATAGGAACATGTATAAGTCATGAAGAAAGCAATAGCAACAAACTAAACGATCATTGTGCTAAGCTAACGGATGGGTCAAGTCAATCACATCATTCTCTAATGATGTGACCCCGTTAATCAAATGAAAACTCATGTCTATGGCTAGGAAACTTAACCATCTTTGATTCAACGAGCTAGTCAAGTAGATGCATACTAGTGACACTTTGTTTGTCTATGTATTCACACATGTACTAAGTTTCCGGTTAATACAATTCTAGCATGAATAATAAACATTTATCATGATATAAGGAAATATAAATAACAATTTTATTATTGCCTCTAGGGCATATTTCCTTCAGTCTCCCACTTGCACTAGAGTCAATAATCTAGATTACACAATAATGATTCTAACACCCATGGAGTCTTGGTGCTGATCATGTTTTGCTCGTGAGAGAGGCTTAGTCAACGGGTCTGCAACATTCAGATCCGTATGTATCTTGCAAATTTCTATGTCTCCCTCCTTGACTTGATCGCGGATGGAATTGAAGCGTCTCTTGATGTGCTTGGTTCTCTTGTGAAATTTGGATTCCTTTGCCAAGGCAATTGCACCAGTATTGTCACAAAAGATTTTCATTGGACCCGATGCACTAGGTATGACACCTAGATCGGATATGAACTCCTTCATCCAGACTCCTTCATTTGCTGCTTCCGAAGCAGCTATGTACTCCGCTTCACACGTAGATCCCGCCACGACGATTTGCTTAGAACTGCACCAACTGACAACTCCAACGTTCAATATAAATACGTATCCGGTTTGTGACTTAGAGTCGTTCGGATCAGTGATAGCCCACAAGTATAGGGGATCGCAACAGTTTTTGAGGTAGAGTATTCAACCCAAATTTATTGATTCGACACAAGGGGAGCCAAAGCATATTCTCAAGTATTAGCAGTTTAGTTGTCAATTCAACCACACCTGGAAAACTTAATATCTGCAGAAAAGTATTTAGTAGCAAAGTAGTATGGAAGTAACGGTAACAGTGGCAAAAGTAACAGTAGCAGCTTTGTAGTAATTGTAACAGTGGCAACGGTAAAGTAACTAAGCACAGATCAATATGTGAAAAGCTCGTAGGCATTGGATCAGTGATGGATAATTATGTCGGATGTGATTCCTCATGCAACCGCTATAACATAGGGTGACACAGAACTAGCTCCAGTTCATCAATGTAATGTAGGCATGTATTTCGAATATACTCATACGTGCTTATGGAAAATAACTTGCATGACATCTTTTGTCCTACCCTCCCGTGGCAGCGGGGTCCTATTGGAAACTAAGGGATATTAAGGCCTCCTTTTAATAGAGTACCGGACCAAAGCATTAACACTTAGTGATACATGAACTCCTCAAACTACGGTCATCACCGGGAGTGGACCTGATTATTGTCACTTCGGGGTTGCCGGATCATAACACATAGTAGGTGACTATTGACTTGCAAGATAGGATCAAGAACTCACATATATTCATGAAAACATAATAGGTTCAGATCTTACATCATGGCACTCGGGCCCTAGTGACAAGCATTAAGCATAGCAGAGTCATAGCAACATCAATCTCAGAACATAATGGATACTAGGGATCAAACCCTAACAAAACTAACTCAATTACATGAGAAATCTCATCCAACCCATCACCGTCCAGCAAGCCTACGATGGAACTACTCACGCATGGCGGTGAGCATCATCAAATTGGTGATGGAGGATGGTTGATGATGACGACGACGACGGATTCCCCTCTCCGGAGCCCCGAACGGACTCCAGATCAGCCCTCCCAAGAGAGTTTAGGGCTTGGTGGCGGCTCTATATCGTAAAACGTGATGAATCCTTCTCGCTAATTTTTTTCTCCCCGAACGTGAATATATAGAGTTGGAGTTGACGTCGGTGGAGCCTCAGGGGGCCCATGAGATAGGGGGCGCGCCCAGGGTTTCTGAACCCATGGTTCTCTTTCTTTATCGTGCTTTCTAACTTCATCCATCTCATGCTCATCAAAAGGAATCCACTAACAAGGTTGATCAAGTCTTGTTAACAAACTCATTCCGAATCGCATGAAACTGGAGAATTTTCGAATAACACTAAGTTACCTCAACGGGAATATGCACGTCCCCAATAATAAGAATATCATATTTCTTCTTGACAGTAGGAAGAGGAAATTCGAAACCTCCAATGGTAATCAATGAAAATTTTCCAATAGAATTGATACTGTGGACTTGAGGTTGTTTCCTTGGAAAGTAAACCGTATGCTCATTACCATTAACATGAAAAGTGACATTGCCTTTGTTGCAATCAATAACAGCCCCTGCAGTATTCAAAAAGGGTCTACCAAGGGTAATCGACATTCTATCGTCCTCGGGAATATCAAGAATAACAAAGTCCGTTAAAATAGTAACGTTTGCAACCACAACAGGCACATCCTCACAAATACCGACAGGTATAGCAGTTGATTTATCGGCCATTTGCAAAGATATTTCAGTAGGTGTCAGCTTATTCAAATCAAGTCTATGATATAAAAAGAGAGAGAGGCATAACACTAACACCGGCTCTAAGATCACATAAATCTGTTTTAACATAGTTTCTTTTAATGGAGCATTGTATAGTTGGTACTCCTGGATCTCCTAGTTTCTTAGGTATTCCACCTTTAAAGTATAATTAGCAAGCATGGTGTAAATTTCAGCTTCCGGTATCTTTCTTTTATTTGTAACAATATCTTTCATGTACTTAGCATAAGGGTTCATTTTAAGCATATCAGTCAAACGGATACGCAAAAAGATAGGTCTAATCATTTCAGCAAAGCGCTCAAAATCCTCGTCATCCTTTTTCTTGGATGGTTTAGGAGGAAAAGGCATGGGTTTCTGAACCCATGGTTCTCTTTCTTTATCGTGCTTCCTAGCAACGAAGTCTCTCTTATCATAATGTTGATACTTTGAGTGTGGGTTATCAAGATCAACAACAGGTTCAATCTCTACATCATTGTCATTGCTAGGTTGAGCATCAACATGAACATCATTTTTAACATTATCACTATGTTCATGTTCATCACCAGATTGTGTTTCAGCATCAGAAATAGAAAAATCATTGGGATTCTCAGGTGTATCAATAGCAGGTTCACTAGAAGTATACAATGTCCTATCATTTTTCTTTTCCTTCTTTTTAGAAGGAGTAGGTGCATCAACATTAGTTCTCTGAGAATCTTGCTCAGTTCTCTTAGGGTGGCCCTCAGGATACAAAGGTTCCTGAGTCATTTTGCCCCCTCTAGTCATAACTCTAATAGCATTATCATTTTTCTTATTATTCAGTTCATTGAGCAAATCACTTTGAGCTTTAAGCACTTGTTCTACTTGAGTGGTAACCATAGAAGCATGTTTACTAATAAGTTTAAGTTCACCTTTAACTCTAGACATATAATCACTCAAGTGTTCAATCATATAAGCATTGTGTTTCAATTGTCTACCAACATAAGCGTTGAAGTTTTCTTGTTTAACAACAAAATCATCAAATTCATCCAAGCATTGGCTAGCAGACTTATAACGAGGAATATCACCTTCATCAAATCTATAGAGAGAATTTACCTTTACTACCTGTGTCGGGTTATCAAGACGATGTATTTCTTCAATAGGTGGTAAATTCTTAACATCCTCAGCTTTAATACCCTTTTCTTTCATAGATTTCTTTGCCTCCTGCATATCTTCAGGACTGAGAAATACAATACCCCTTTTCTTCGGAGTGGGCTTAGGAGTTGGTTCAGGGAGTGTCCAATTATTTTCATTAGTCAACATATTATTCAATAGCAATTCAGCTTGATCAAATGTTCTTTCCGTGGAAACACAACCAGCACAACTATCCAGGTGGTCTCTGGAAGCATCGGTTAGTCCATTATAAAAGATATCAAGTATTTAATTTTTCTTGAGAGGATGATCAAGCAAAGCATTAAGTAATTGGAGAATCCTCCCCCAAGCTTGTGGGAGACTCTCTTCTTCAATTTGCACAAAATTATATATTTCCTTTAAAGCAGCTTGTTTCTTATGAGCGGGGAAATATTTAGCAGAGAAGTAATAAATCATATCCTGGGGACTACGCACACAACCAGGATCAAGAGAATTAAACCATGTTTTAGCATCACCCTTCAATGAGAATGGAAATATCTTAAGGATATAGTAGTAACGATTTTTTTCCTCATGAGTGAATAGGGTGGCTATATCATTCAATTTAGTAAGATGTGCCACAACAGTTTCAAATTCATAGCCATGAAAAGGATCAGATTCAACCAAAGTAATTATCTCAGGATCGACAGAGAAATCATAATCCTTATCAGAAATACAGATAGGTGAAGTAGCAAAAGCAGGGTCATATTTCATTCTAGCATTCAAATACTTTTCTTTCAACTTAGCTAACAGTTTCTTAAGATCATATCTATCATTGCAGGCAAGAAAGTCTCTAGCAATTTCTTCATCCATAACATAACCCTCAGGCACAACAGGCAATTCATATCTAGGGGGAGAATCTTCATCATCACTTTCATCAATATTATCAGTTTCAATAATTACATTCTCTCTAGCCTTAGCAAGTTGTTCATCAAGAAATTCACCAAGTGGCACAGTATTACCAAGCGTAGAAGTAGTTTCATCGTAAGCATCATCTAGAGCAGAAGTGGCATCATCAATAACATGCGACATATCAGAATTAATAGCAGAAGCAGGTTTAGGTGTCACACGTTTACTCAAAATAGAAGGAGAATCAAGTGCAGAGCTAGATGGCAGTTCCTTACCTCCCCTCGTAGTTGAGGGATAAATCTTGGTTTTCTCGTCTTTCAAGTTCCTCATAGTGACCAGCAGATATAAATCCCAAGTGACTCAAAGAATAGAGCTATGCTCCCCGGCAACGGCGCCAGAAAATAGTCTTGATAACCCACAAGTATAGGGGATCGCAACAGTTTTCGAGGGTAGAGTATTCAACCCAAATTTAATGATTCGACACAAGGGGAGCCAAAGAATATGCTCAAGTATTAGCAGTTGAGTTGTCAATTCAACCACACCTGGAAAACTTAATATCTGCAGCAAAGTATTTAGTAGCAAAGTAGTATGGAAGTAACGATAACGGTGGCAAAAGTAACAGTAGCAGCTTTGTAGTAATTGTAACAGTGGCAACGGTAAAGTAACTAAGCAAAGATCAATATGTGAAAAGCTCGTAGGCATTGGATCAATCATGGATAATTATGTCGGATGCGATTCCTGATGAAACAGTTATAACATAGGGTGACATAGAACTAGCTCCAGTTCATCAATGTAATGTAGGCATGTATTCCGAATATAGTCATACATGCTTATGGAAAAGAACTTGCATGCCATCTTTTGTCCCACCCTCCCGTGGCAGCGGTGTCCTATTGGAAACTAAGGGATATTAAGGCCTCCTTTTAATAGAGTACCGGACCAAAGCATTAACAAGTAGTGAATACATGAACTCCTCAAACTACGGTCATCACAGGGAGTGGTCCCGATTATTGTCACTTCGGGGTTGCCGGATTATAACACATAGTAGGTGACTATTGACTTGCAAGATAGGATCAAGAACTCACATATATTCATGCAAACATAATAGGTTCAGATCTGAAATCATGGCACTCGGGCCCTAGTGACAAGCATGAAGCATAGCAAAGTCATAGCAACATCAATCTCAGAACATAATGGATACTAGGGATCAAACCCTAACAAAACTAACTCGATTACATGATAAATCTCATCCAACCCATCACCGTCCAGCAAGCCTATGATGGAATTACTCACGCACGGCGGTGAGCATCATGAAATTGGTGATGGAGGATGGTTGATGATGACGACGGCGACGGATTCCCCTCTCCGGAGCCCCGAACGAACTCCAGATCAGCCCTCCCGAGAGAGTTTAGGGCTTGGCGGCAGCTCCCTATCGTAAAACGCGATGAATCCTTCTCTCTAATTTTTTTCTCCCCGAACATGAATATATAGAGTTGGAGTTGAGGTCGGTGGAGCCTCAGGGGGCCCACGAGACAGGGGCGCGCCCAGGGGGGCAGCACTAGTGCAAAACCGGGATGTATCACCGGTTCGTAAGGGCCTTTAGTGCCGGTTCGGCAACCGGCACTAAAGTGTAGGGACTAGAGGTCCCCCCTTTAGTACCGGTTAGGCACGAACCGGCACTAAAGTGCACACACGTGGCACGAGCCAGCGCCGGGGGCGGGGAGCCCTTTAGTACCGGTTGGTAACACCAACCGGTACTAAAATATTTGAGGGGGTTTTGGTTTTAATTTTTATTTTCCCTTTAATTTTGTTTTTCCATTTAATATTTTATTGGTTGCTGGTATTTTACGATACTACATATTGTACACGTTATGCATATATATATATATAGAATTTCTCGTAGAACCGATCATATATATATATATATATATCATCGAATGTCTCACAACCATCATTTATAATTCACACATACACATGCATATGTATATATTTATACAGTTAGGTATATATACAATTTCTCCTACATGTTGCCTTGGTGCCTTCGGAGCACGATGACAAGTGGTTCATGGGGGCGGTAGCGAGTAATAGTATTCTCCTTTGGGATCTATGACCTGGTCGAGCAAAAATCCCGCTACTTCCTCTTGAAGTGCTCGTATGCGCTCTGTTGGTAGGAGCTTCTCCCGCATGTCATGGAACTGTTAAGAAGGAGATCAATATCAATAATCATGTAAAAATTGTGAATAGTGTTCTATGAAACGTACCCACTGCTGTCTATCAGATCTGCTCCTTTCGGACGCCATCATGCGAATGTTCTCGCAAACGTAGAATGCACACACACATCAGTCCCCAGCGCCTGCTTCAGGGCCTTTACGAGAATTGAATTTAATCAGGTAATAATTAATCAAGCATGATAATTAATTAATGGTATTGAAACAAGAATTAAAGAGATGGTAGCTAGCTAGTACTACTTAATTACTTACCTTGGGTCTATACCAAAACAGCTTTTGTCGCCATTTGCCTGGAGTCACCTTGATGAACTTTGCCCAAGCCCTGCCCACCGGCAAAGAAAATGAATAAGGGTTATTAAATAGTTGATATCAAGAAAATGACGAACTAAATAGGCCGAGATATAGTTAATAATGATTGAAATTACCTGTTGACTATCCCCTTCAAGATGGTATAGTCACTTTCTTTTCTAAGTAGTGAGTCCAGTACTTCAACTTTTCCTTCTTCAACTTTAATGTCTAACAAGATCCAGTGGAAACTGCATGCGCACACGTTTGCATGTCTTAATTAAGCGGGCATGTGCATAAAACTAATAAACTACCCTAAACCCTATACACTTAATTATTAACATCTAGCTAGCTAGTAAGCAAAAATAGAATTTGTAGTACAAGACAGTGTGACTCACAGGAAGTTGTAAGGAAGTAGTATATCTTCATTGGTATTGAGGCACTTCAAGAACTCTAGCATGCTTTCCTCTAAACTTGCTCGACAACTTGGAATATTCCATGTGTACTCATTAACGGTATTTGGGTCAATGAACCCAATGCCATAGCGTCCAGATTTTTCCATTTCATATATCTTCATCCTGCATAATACCACAGAAAAGAATATAGCGAGGATACTTACAGGTAATGATTGATCAAAATGATCACTACAGCTAGCTTGAGACTTAAATTACAGAAAGAAATCACTTACAGACAATAGCAACTGCGATAGATTTGTCGAGTGCGTCTTGATTGTATAACTAAAATAGTTCTGAATACTCAACGGACACAGCTTTCTCATGGAAGTAATGCTCCTCCTTGACATTCACCATGAGGGACTCTCGATTGGAAATCTTGGTAATGTTCATGTACCATTGATGCAATTCATACATTCTCGTTGGGAGGTTCTTGACCTCGTCTGGCTTGACCAAAGGTTGGCCCCGGACATATTTCCGTTTTATTTCCTCCTCTCTAAGCGGAGACATGGGCTCGATATCGAGGAGTTGTCCAACAGTGATCTTGAGCATTTCAGCCTGCATTATATGATCCTCGGTTATTACCACATTGCCCAGCTGGGGAATGTAAACGGTTTGCCCACAATAATATTGGGCGCGCGTACTCTCATGTGTTGTTGGCCTGTTCTCCCAGCTGGGGAACGGTTTTCCCGCATTTTTTGACAGCTGCTTGTTGGCTCGAGCTCGCTTCTTTCTGTACTCGTGCTCGATGTGCCTTCCTGATTTGGCGCTCATAGTCGGAGTCAACAGGCTTGGGAGCTGGTGGTCTAGCCATACGAATGAAGTGGTCAATATTTTCCTCAGGCACTTTCTCCCTCGGCGGCGGTGCCGGTTTCGGTCCAAAATGGGTGTCCACTTCGGCCTTCACTATGGCAGTGTTTTGCTCCTCGGTCATGTCGTAAGGCCTCGGAGGAAGAGGAGTGAGGCTGCTTGGACCATATTTATATCACTTGTCTCCGCCTGTACTTCCTGTACTACCTCGACTCGTACCGCAATGCACCATAGCTGCGGCGTGTCTCTTCTGTGATTGCTGAGGCGGCAGAAATGGCTGACGTGGCTGAGTTGGAGCAGGAGGAGTGGCCTGACGCTGTGCCGAACTTGAAGCAGGAGGTGTGGTCTGACACGGTGTCGGACTTGAAACAGGAGGAGTGGCCTAACGCTGTGCCGGACTTGAACCAGGAGTCTGCTCACGCGTTCGTGGACTTGGAGGAGCGGGAGTCTGCTGACATGGTGGCGGACTTCAAGGAGGACTCGGCTCACGCGTTCGTGGACTTGGAGGAGCGGGAGTCTGCTGACTTGGTGGCGGACTTCGAGGAGGAGTCGGCAGACGCGGTGTCGGTGGACTTCAAAAGATGATGCAATCCTTTCTCCATAGGATGATACGATGTATGGCCTCTCCCAGTGTGTGCTCGTCGTCACCTCCAGGAATGTCAAGCTGTAGCCCCGAATATGGGTCCACCACCTCATCAACTAAGACACGAGCATAGCCCGCTGGAATCGGGGTGCAATGGAAGGTTGCTTCGGGGGTACTTGTAAAAGCAACGGCGTCTGCCACCTTCATGGATATGTTCTTCATTTTGAAGTGTAGCTCACAATTAGTGTTCTCTATGATGTCATCCACAGGATATGTATCCAACAGTCCGTCGCCCGGGGCGGAACCAACGCTGCTTCTCGGCATGGATGGGACGGTGCTATCCAATGCTGGACGATCATCCGCTTGCTGCTGCCGCTGCTGAGACCCCCTTTCCTGGCTAAGTGAGCCGGTCTGCTGTTGCTGCTGCTGGAATTTGAGTGCCAAGTCCGCGTGCCTTGCTTCTAGGCCTTGAAGGCGTTCTGCGTCCTGCATCCTCTGCTCCTCCAGCTTCCTCTTCTTCTCCTCCTCCATCTTCTTTCTTGCACGGGTCCTGTAGTCGTCATTCCATTCCAAAAAGCCCTCATACCAGGGAATAACGCCCTTGCCCCATGTTCTTCCCGGGTGTTCAGGATTTCCCAGGGCGCGCGTAAGCTCGTCGTTCTCTCTGTTGGGCGTGAACACCCCCTTTCGAGCATCTTCTATTGCGTCAAGTAAATTTTGTCCGGCTCCTTTCGGACTTCCCTTCTTCGAAACCAGGCCTGTCTTCGGGTGCAACGCCCCCCATGCGCATAGAACCAAGTTCTGCACCTTGGGGGCCAGCTCCTAGTAACCGGAGTGACCCCTGCATCCTCCATCTCTTGCTCAGACTTATCCCACTTAGGCATTGGCACCGCGTAGCCACCTGGACCCAGCCTATGGAACTGCGTCTTTTTTGCAGCATTGGCCTTGTTTTTTCTCGACCGTTCCTTAGATAATTCTGATTCCTTGAATTTCACGAAAGCGGGCCAATGTTCTCTTTGCTTCTCCAGTGTTCCCTTCAATTCTGGAGTCTTCCTTTCTGCAGCAAGGTAGTTGGCCCATACAGTTTTCTTGTGGGTGTTGAATGCAATTGCCATCTTCTTAAGAGCAGCGTCCTTGACTTTCTGCACATCTGCATCAGGGAAATAATCTGGTAGGGTGAAATGTTCCATCAGAGATTCACAA
Source organism: Triticum aestivum (assembly GCF_018294505.1). NCBI lineage: Eukaryota > Viridiplantae > Streptophyta > Magnoliopsida > Poales > Poaceae > Triticum > Triticum aestivum. Next base: position 542,840,364 of record NC_057802.1, read on the forward strand.
AGCTTTTGTTTTGCTCTATCGTCGATCCAAGTAACATCTGGACATTTAGTTTTTGGCTCTTTCCATTTTTGAATGGAGATCGGGAGTTGGTCCTTCACAAGAACTCCGCACTGACGAACGAACTTGTTCGCAATGTTCTTAGGCGTGGGGGGTTCGCCACTAGCTTTGATGGAATCGATGTTGTACTTTACACCCTCCTTCAACCTTTTGCCCGGGCCTCGCTTTGTCCTGCTGTCTGTAGAAGCAGATTTGCACAATCCGGAGGGCTGAAAGAAGAAAGACCGATTCGCTAATATATCTTCAAACAAAAAAACATGTGATGATCACTAGATGCCTGCTTATATAAATATACTTCGCCGGTAGTCTTTGTTATTTCAAGATCAACATTGTATTCGTCATCATAATCATTGTCTGCGTCATCATAATCATAATCATAGTTCATGACTTCATCAGCTCGGTCGTCGAGATCGAATATCTTATCATCACCCTCCCCGGTATTGTTCATATATTGGGAGCCGTCATCTGCTTCATTCAGATCATCTGGCATGTTAGGGCTGCGTATGATCTCGAACAGGGCCTCTTCTCCTTCTCTGCCGGTATTGTCCGCCATAGCTTTTATTTAACTAATACAGGAGAAATATAAAACAATTTAGTATTCAAATTACAATGCATGGATGCAATCAATAAGGAAAAACTGAATCATATAGTACATAATATGCATCGTCTCGAATAATATATAATCTCGAATACATCGTCTCGAATAATATATAATCTCGAAGACATTGTCTCGAATAATATATAATCTTGAATACATCATCTCGAATAATATATAATCTCGAGTACATCGTCTCTAATAATATATATAATCTCGAATACATCTTCTCGAATATTATATATCGAATACATCACTGGCTAGGTAGCTAATAAAGATCGAATACTACAGAAGAATCTAGGCCACTCGTGGTTCCTGGGGCGCGGGAGGTGGACACCCAAAGAGAAGGAACCATCACCGGATCATATCTCCGGTCATCTGCCCGAAGAACCTGCTAGGTATTGGAGAACCTGACGTCCATAGCAGCCATGTAGCGATGGACGTGCTCGTCCTCCTCCCTGACACAGCAACGCACCACCTCCGGCAGGGCCGGCTTCCTCTGCACCGAATGTGGCCCACGCGAACGCCACCAAAGGAGATCACGGTCGACGATGGGACCCGAGGCCGGGTTTCTCACCAAGCGGTGCGCCCCTCCAGGTAGCACCTCCCAGTGCCAGCCCGGCGGAGCCCAGTCCCGGACATGGGTCAGCCGAACGTCGTCGCGAACGGGTCGACGGCGAGGATGCGGGCCGGGCATCGTCGAGAACAAATACTTTATGCCCGAAAGAAGTAACATTTTTTAAATGATTGGATTGTGATAACTAAAATTCTATATGCAAATTCTAACAATCTGAAATTAATCTAATTCATCTAGCTAAAACTAATTCTAAAATTTCTAACATTTCTATATATATAACTAACATTTCTAATATTTCTGTAACTAAAAATAGAAAAATTGCTAACATTTCTATAAATAGTTCTATAACTAAAAAACAGAAAAATTTATAACATTTCTATATAACTAACATTTCTAGAACTAAAATTTATAACTAAAAAACAATGTGTGTGTGTGGACATGGCGGCCGGGGCGGGAGCTCACCGGCGAGGCGCGGTGAGGGGGGCGACGACGGGGATGGAGACGGGCGGTGACAATGGGGATGGGGACAGGGCGGCGACGACGGCGAC
>NC_057802.1:542842491-542859760 GCF_018294505.1 Triticum aestivum
GGACGACGGGGACGGGGACGGCCGGGGCGGCGACGGCGACGGGGGCGGCGACGAGGAGCGGCGGCGACGGGGTAGAGGAGAAAGAAGCAGAGGGAGAGATGAGAAACTAAACTTTTTTGAAGTGCTTTCTTATATAGAACACCCCTTTAGTACCGGTTGGAGCCACCAACCGGTTCTAAAGGTCTGTTTTGGCCAGGCCAAGTGGCGGGAAGCGCCCCCCTTTAGTACCGGGTGGTGGCACCAACCGGTACTAAAGACCACCCTTTAGTACCGGTTGGAGGCATGACCCGGTACTAAAGGGGGTGCGCTGCCAGGCGAGGGGCGCAGATGTTTAGTCCCACCTCGCTAGTTGAGGAACGCCAAGACCAGTTTATAAGCTCCGGCGCGGGCACTACATTGAGATCCTCTCAAAAGCAGGCCTTCTGGGCCAACCTCTCCTACTCTGCCTATGGGCCTACTGGGCTTGCGGGCCTGCATCCTGGCCCAACTACAGGTTGGGTTTCTAGTCGTATGCAGGCCGCTCTGGCCCAGTAGGTGGGCTTTTTTATTTTCTTAATTTTTTGGTTTATTTATTTTTGGTTTATTTATTCTTGAGTTGTTTTTTGCTGTATTTAGAGTTTATTTGTGAATATTTCTTCACGTTTCAAATGCCAAAACACATAACTACCCTAACTATTACAGAGATTTCCTCCTGGGTGTGAAACACAGAAGAAAGTGATGATAGTGAAGCCGATCACATCCCAGATCTTTGGGTGTGAAACTTTTTCTTCGCGTGTGTCCCTTTGCGCCGTAGCCATGGAAAATCTTCATCATTTAACTGGATGCTCGGGTCAATATTCACTGTGAATGGAGCTATTTCATCAAACTTTTCATAATCTTCTGACATGTCTGTCTTGTCATCCACTCCCACGATGTTTCTCTTCCCAGAAAGAAGTATGTGGCGCTTTGGCTCATCGTATGATGCATTCGCTTCCTTATCTTTTCTTTTTCTCGGCTTGGTAGACATGTCCTTCACATAGAGAAACTGTGCCACATCATTGGCTAGGACGAATGGTTCGTCTGCATACGCAAGATTGTTGAGATCCACTGTTGTCATTCCGTACTGCGAGTCTTCCGTTACCCCGCCTCGTGTCATATTGACCCATTTGCACCGAAACAAAGGGACCTTCAAACCACGTCCATAGTCAAGTTCCCATATGTCCTCTATGTAACCATAATATGTTTCCTTTCCCGTCTTGGTTGTTGCATCAAAGCGGACACCACTATTTTGGTTGGTGCTCTTCTTATCTTGGGCGATCGTGTAAAATGTATTACCATTTATCTCGTACCCTTTGGAAGTCATTATATTCGAAGATGGTAACTGGGACAGCGAGTACAGGTCATCTTCAATAGAGGCGTCATGCATGGTACGTGTCTGCAACCAGCCGGCGAAACTCCTGGTTTGTTCACGTGTAATCCAGTCATCAGACCGCTCCGGGTGTTTGGAGCGTAGAAAATTCTTGTGTTCGTCCATATACGGAGCCACCAAGGCGGAATTCTGTAGAACTGTGTAGTGTGCTTCAGTGAGAGAATGTCCGTCCATACATATTAGTTGATTCCCTCCTAGCGTCCCTTTTCCATCCAGTCTGCCCTTATGCCGCGATTCAGGAACACCAATTGGCTTAAGGTCAGGAATAAAGTCAATACAAAACTCAATGACCTCCTCATTTTCATGGCCCTTGGAGATGCTTCCTTCTGGCATAGCACGGTTATGAACATATTTCTTTAAGACTCCCATGAACCTCTCAAAGGGGAACATGTTGTGTAGAAATACAGGACCCAAAAGGTTAATCTCTTCGCATAGGTGAAGAAGGATGGTGGGAACACCAACTCGAAACTGACAAGAAATTGCACCAAATCATTCTCTAACCTTGGTATGATTTCTGCATCGATTACCTTCTGAGAGATTGCATTGAGGAATGCACATAGCTTCACAATGGCTAATCGAACGTTATCCGGTAGAAGCCCCCTCAATGCAACCGGAAGCAATTGCGTCGTAATCACGTGGCAGTAATGAGACTTTAGGTTTTGGAACTTTTTCTCTGCCATGTTTATTATTCCCTTTATATTCGACGAGAAGCCAGACGGTACCTTAATACTGAGCAGGCATTCAAAGAAGATTTCCTTCTCTTCTTTGGTAAGAGCGTAGCTGGCATGACCCTAATGTATGCCGTCTTTTCCGTGCATACTTTGCTGGTCTTCCCGTGCCACAGGTGTATCTTTTGTCTTCCCATACACGCCCAAGAAGCCAAGCAGGGTCACGCAAAGATTCTTAGTCACGTGCATCACGTCGATTGCGGAGCAGACCTCTAGGTCTTTCCAATAGGGCAGGTCCCAAATATAGATTTATTCTTCCACATGGGTGCGCGTCCGTCCGCGTCATTCGGAACAGGTTGTCCACCAGGACCCTTTCCAAAGACTACCTTCAAATCCTTGACCATATCATGTACATCAGCACTAGTACGATGGCGAGGCTTCGTCCGGTGATCCACCTAACCTTTGAAATGCTTTCCTTTCTTTCTTATGGGATGCCTGCTCAGAAGAAATCGACGATGTCCCAGGTACACATTCTTCTTACAATTGTCCAAATATATACTGTCAGTATCAATCAAACAGTGCGTGCATGCGCGGTATCCCTTTTTTGTCTGTCCTGAAAGGTTACTGAGAGCAGGCCAATCATTTATGGTCATGAACAGCAACGCCTTTAGGTCAAATTCTTCCCCCATGTGCTCATCCCACGCACGTACACCTATTCCATTCCACAGCTCTAAGAGTTCTTCAACTAATGGCCTTAGGTACACATCAAAGTCGTTGCCGGGTTGCTTAGGGCCTTGGATGAGCACTGGCATCATAATGAACTTCCGCTTCATGCATAACCAAGGAGGAAGGTTATACAAACATAGAGTCACAGGCCAGGTGCTATGGTTGCTGCTCTGCTCCCCAAAAGGATTAATGCCATCTGCGCTTAGACCAAACCATATGTTCCTTGCGTCATCTGCAAACTCCTTCCTGTACTTCCTCTCGATTTTTCTCCATTGCGACCCGTCAGCGGGTACTCTCAACTTTCCGTCTTTCTTACGGTCTTCTCTGTGCCATCGCATCACCTTGGCATGCTCTTTGTTTTGGAACAAATGCTTCAACCGTGGTATTATAGGAGCATACCACATCACCTTGGCAGGAATCTTCTTCCTGGGGCGCTCGCCCTCGACATCACCAGGGTCATCGCGGCTGATCTTATAGCGCAATGCACCGCATACCGGGCAAGCGTTCAAATTCTCGTACTCACCGCGGTAGAGGATGCAGTCATTAGGGCATGCATATATCTTCTGCACCTCTAACCCTAGAGGGCAGACAGCCTTCTTTGCTTCGTATGTACTCTCGGGCAATTCGTTGTCCTTTGGAAGCTTATTCTTTATCATTACCAGCAACTTTCCAAATCCCTTGTTAGATACACCATTCTCTGCCTTCCATTGCAGCAATTCTAGTGTGGTGCCCAACTTTTTCTTGTCAGCTTCGCAATTCGGGTACAACAATTTCTTGTGATCCTCTAACATGCGCTGCAACTTCTTCTTCTCCAAATCACTTGCGCAGTTTCTCTTTGCATCGGCAATGGCCCGACCTAGATCATCAGCGGGCTCATTTGATGCCTCTTCTTCAGCTTCTTCCCGCATTGCCGGCTCAGCTTCTTCCCCCATTGTTGTATCATCGTATTCAGGGAACCCATGGCCAGGATAGCTGTCGTCGTCCTCTTCTTCTTCATTGTCTTCCATCATAACCCCTCTTTCTCCATGCTTGGTCCAAACGTTATAGTGGGGCATGAAACCGGACTTAAACAGGTGGACATGAATGGTTCTTGACGTAGAGTAATTGTGATCATTCTTACAGACAACACATGGACAAGGCATAAAACCATCCGCCGGCTTGTTTGCCTCAGCCGCAAGTAGAAAAGTTTGCACGCCATTAATGAACTCGGGAGAGCATCGGTCATCGTACATCCATTGTCGGCTCATCTTCATTACACAACACCGAAAAGACCAAATTAATACAAGTTCATACATAAAGTTCATACATAAAGTTCATACAACACTTAAATGCAACAAACAAATAACTCTCTAACTAAAGCATTTAAATGCAACAACAAATGCGATCAAGATCGCAACTAAGGTAACAATTGATCCAACAGCATAATGATACCAAGCCTCACTATCAATGGCATATTTTCTAATCTTTCTAATCTTCAAGCGCATTTTCTCCATCTTGATCTTGTGATCATCGACGACATCGGCAACATGGAACTCCAATCCCATCTTCTCCCCCTCAATTCTTTTCAAATTTTCTTTCAAATACTCATTTTCTCTTTCAACTAAATTTAACCTCTCAACAATAGGGTCGGTTGGAATTTCTGGTTCACAAACCTCCTAGATAAAAATATCTATGTCAACTTGATGGGCATAATTTGTCATAAACACGAAATGCAACAACTAGTTTTAAAAGAGAATATACCACATCCGAATCATAACAAGGACGAGGGCCGACGGGGACGGATATCAAAACCATGGCACTATGTATAACAAACAACGTACGGGTAAGATAATTATACGAGTAACTATATATCCAAATCACACAAACATCAATTTGGTAATGTAAAACAATCATGAACAAGAGGCTCACCACAAGGTGGTGCCGGCGACGGGATGGTGCAGGCGATCGACGGTGGTTACGACGGAGATCTAGAAGGCACTAAGTAAACCACACCTACATATGCAAACTAAGTGTTAATTTTGACCTCAAATTGCATATAAATCAAATACTATCACATATATTTCCTCCCAAATTACTAAACTCATAAATTAATCACTATACAAAGCATTGCAAGAGCTAATCGAGCAACAAGAGATGAAAGGACAAAGTTGCTAACCTTTGTGATCATTTGAATGGATGGGGGCCTTCAAATCTTGACAAATTTTGGGCAAAATGTGTGATGAGCTCGAGAGGAAGAGGGGAAGAACAGAGGGGAGAGGGGAAAGGGGAAGAACAGAGCGAGCTCGGGTGGACGAAGGGTTTATGTAGGACGACCTTTAGCACCGGTTCGTGCCACGAACCGGTACTAAAGGTGCTGGAGGGGCCCCGGACTGACAACATCCTGCCACCACTCACTTTAGTACCAGTCCGTGGCACTAACCGGTGCTAAAGGTTCGCCACGAACCGGTACTAATGAGAGCGGCCGGCTAGCTGTTGGAACCGGCACTAATGCACACATTAGTGCCGGCTCAAAATCAAACCGGCACTAATGTGCTTGACATTTGACCCTTTTTCTACTAGTGCAGGCGCGCCCCCACCCTCATGGACAGGGTGTGGGCTGTCGGTGTCAAAACCGGCGGATCTCGGGTAGGGGGTCCCGAACTATGCGTCTAAGGCGGATGGTAACAGGAGGCGGGGGACACGATGTTTACCCAGGTTCGGGCCCTCTCGATGGAGGTAATACCCTACTTCCTGCTTGATTGATCTTGATGATACGAGTATTACAAGAGTTGATCTACCACGAGATAGTAGAGGCTAAACCCTAGAAGCTAGCCTATGGTATGATTGTTGTTGTCCTACGGACTAAACCCTCCGGTTTATATAGACACCGGAGGGGGCTAGGGTTACACAGAGTCGGTTACAAGGGAGGATATCTACATATCTGTATTGCCAAGCTTGCCTTCCACACCAAGGAGAGTCCTATCCAGACACGGGACGAAGTCTTCGATCTTGTATCTTCATAGTCCAACAGTCCGGCTAAAGTATATAGTCCGGCCGTCCGAGGACCCCGTAATCCAGGACTCCCTCAGTAGCCCCCGAACCAGGCTTCAATGGCAATGAGTCCGGCGCGCAGATTGTCTTCGGCATTGCAAGGCGGGTTCTTCTCCAAATTCTGAATACTTGTTTGAGTAGTGTCCGGCTTCCCATAAATGTTGCACTCCTTGGCTTCTGCGCCTAATAATGGATATTCTCCACGCGTCGAGCGAATGCGAGATGTCGGGGCATTTTTACAATTGCCACCCTAGCCATGTGGGTAAATCGTCTATTAAAGAGACGGGGATTCTCATATCCAGATCACACCATCCTCCCACAGCGAGTATCCATCGGAGCGCGCCCGGAAAAAATCCATTCCAACATGGCCGGTCGTCGCAGCTCCTCCTCTCCCTCCCGTAGCCATCACTACAAAAAAATACACTTCCATGATGATACGTGTTTGTCACAGTAGGTCGCGATTTTTGTCATGCATGTACATCCATGACAAATTTATGACAGAATCAAGATAGTCATACCTGTGCTGTCGTAGAAGTGTTCCATGACATTACCAAAATTATCATCACGGAAGTGTCCACTTCCATGACGATAAATCGCGCGTCACAGAAGTGCTTTCGTCAAGGGTGACCGACACGTGGCATGCACCGTAACGGAACGCCGTTAAGCTATCGGGTCGGGTTTTGGATCCGATAACCCGTTAACAGCCCTGACCAATGGGGATTTTCCACGTGTAAAATCATCATTGGCTGGAGGAAACACGTGTCGGCTCATCGCTGGGACAGATGTCATCCACTCATTGGACAGAAGGCGCCTATGATACATTGACATGTGGCACGGCCCAACAGTGGCCCATTCCTATGAAAAGGCTGGCCCGTTTGACTTGGTCAAAAGCTGGCAGGCCGGCCCATGGAAAGTCTGTTAACGGCTTGTTCGCATATAGCCCATTTACAGCCCGCTAACCCAAGGCCCATTACGCCCTATTCGAATTAGGCCCAGTAGCGTCATCTGGGCCATCCAATATGATTCCAGCCCATTTTCACTTCTGGCCCATGTATGGCCCATGACGTCTTTCGGCCCATATGAGGCCCTATGTAACTCTTGGCCTATTAACGGCTCGTGCTGAAACTGGCCCGTAATGAACAGTGTATCACTTTATACCAATTAACGGCCCGTTATTCCGTTGGGCCGTTTCCAGCCCATGTTATCTTTCGGCCTTCTCAGAGCCCATTTATTCTTGGGCTATTTTCCAGCATTCGTTTACTTACGACCCGTTACTGTCATTTTCTGCTTGTGGGCCAAATTCAGCCCGTCGTTACAGTCGGCCCGTTTGTGGTCCGTTAATACGTTGGGCCGTTTTCATAGCGTCATCAAATACGGCCTATTAACGATGGACCGTTATGGTAGGCCCATGAACGGACGATTCCAACTCTAGCCCGTTTATGGCCAGAATGCGGTCTGTTTGGCCCATGTTTGGCCAATCGATCATACGGCCCGTAGAAGGCCCATTGTTTCTACGGCCCGTAGAAGGCCCATTGTTTCTACGGCCCATAGAAGGCCCACTGTTTCTACGGCCCGTAGAAGGCCCACTGTTTATACGGCCCGTAGAAGGCCCACTGTTTCTACGGCCCGTAGGTGGCCCAGTGTCACTACAGTAAATATTAGCCCATTGTTATTGTGGCCTAGTTTTAAAAAATAGGTTATTGCGGCCACTAGCAAACCGCAGAAAAGAACTACACTGACTACAAGCAAACAAATAAACAAGACAACAAGGAAATAAATAAGCAAGCAACTTACTCTAGGCTATCACGGCTATTACACATATTACATCCACTGGGCATCAAAGTTCGCCACCAGTGCAAATATAGGGAACACAACAGCATATAAACGCCGCAGCAAAACAAGTCCAGAACTGAAACCACTTCAGAAGAGCTCAAGCAAAAATATCCTGGGTACCCATAATGCTGGCAAGATGCTTAGCAAGCTTATGAACTTTCTCTTGTTTGGCACTTAAGTCCTCCAGCGCTTGCTGTTGCACCAAAAAGTATGCATCTGAATTCTGCAGGGACTTCCCCAGTCCTTCAGCTTCATGTCGCATAACATCTGATCGATGTCTTTCAACTTGAAGTTGAGACTCAAGAAGCCGAACTGATTCAGGCAACGAGTTCGAAGAGCTGGTGCCAACAGTGGTAGCCAGTAACTCGAACACTACATCAAGACAGGACTTTGGGGTTGTCTCTGTGTCTTCAATATAGTTTTTATCAGCTTTCTTGGAGACCAACAAGGATGTCTCACTATCTTGAACCTTATCTGCATTACTTCCTTTACCATTGCATAACAGGGTACTCTTCTCCAATATTTTATCCGCGTTCTAAAAGAGAAACAAACAAACACATCTCAGGTTTACAATATAGTATATGAAACTCATTTTGGTAAACCAGTTCAGTAGTAAGGTGGACAAAATAACAGCATGAAACAAACATATATCTATGTAGTATGGTCACTGTATGGTCTATATCATTCTAGTTTATGTTGCCAAATCAAGATACATACAGTTCGAATCATATCTATTTAAGACAAAGCAGCATAGACAGAATATAAGTGTGGGAAAGTACACAGCAATAACAACACTTGTAATGTGCATGGCATGAGAACATAACTGTTTATTCAATTGAAACTGAAATCAACATAGAGCAAGTTACAACAGCAAACAGCCAAACACGTTGAAGAAACAGGTTTAAAACATACATGTTGCGCCATTGGAGTTTCAATTGCATCCTTCAAATTTGAAATTAGTTGGTATCAGTAAATACAGTGATGCAAGAGCAAAGTAGTATGAACCATAGCTACGGAACCTGACTTGAGAACAATTCTTCTTCTGCTTTAAGCGTTGACTTCGGGTTCGGAGTGGTGGTCCTCGTGATTTGGGCACTGCAGTTGCCTTACTAACTGCTCGTGTTTGGGTGCTCTGTGGTGGAGACGGTGCTGTGTCAATGGGAACTGGGTGTCTATCTCCTGGGGTTGGGGTTAGAAGGGGTGTAGCTGGTTCTCTGTCCAACTGGGTAGGGGTACAATCTGCATGAGTGTGGGTTATGTGTGGTGGGGCTGGTTCTTGGGCAAATACAACCGTGGTTCTATCTGCATCGACAGGTAGCACGATCTTTTCTGAAGACCGTGTTTTTACTCCCACAGATACTGCCATCACTCCCTCCAATTGAAATGGTTGATAAACAAGAAAAGTAATTGAATGTACAGACATTGTAAGATAGACAGGTGTCACGACCGGATTTTCAGGATATGAATTCCCAGAAATACGGTCTGTGAGCTCACCAGCCCCAAGATTACTGTTAGCTGATGAGGCACCAACTTGATACAAGGAAATCCAAGCAAGTACAAAAATATGTAGTACAAGACCATTCAGGCCTAGGAGTACAACATTTGGTTCTAATGATAGAGGGCGGAAGCGATTGGGTACATCTGCGTCTATGGGACTCCATTTCCCACAAGAACAGCTGACCAGGATAACTCCTATCTTCGCAAGGCTGCAAACGTCAACGCGTAGGTTCCGAGGTTGTCACTGCGATGCTTATCTCCAAGCAAGGAATCTGGCCAAGACAATAGCCAGGGACAAGCCAGTGAGTACGTTTGAATGTACTCGCAAACATTAAGAACACGGGTAAAATATATCAAACATGCTCCGGATTAATAAGATGGTCACAGGTCTGTCACGAAGTATACGAAAGACCAAGATGCACACATATGGTTAAAAATGTACCAAAATAAAATACTGGGTGCCAAGCGAGTGTCTGAATGACTCCTCGAGCGGGAAATGCAGAATAGTAATACTAGTGCCAAACGAGTGTCTGAATGACTCCTCGAGCGGAAAATGCGGAATAATAATACAGGTGCCAAACGAGTGTCTGAAAGACTCCTCGAGCGGAAAATGCGGAATAATACAGGTGCCAAACTAGTGTCTGAAAGACTCCTCGAGCGGAAAACGCGGAATAATAATACAGGTGCCAAACGAGTGTCTGAAAGACTCCTCGAGCAGAAAATGCAGAATAGTAATGCCGCAGTCGGGCGTCTGAGCGACACCACAGAAAGGGCTTAAAAGAAAATAATCACAGCGAATATCCAGGAGGTAGGACCATCCCAGGGATACTCAATCACATACATAAAATAAAAGGTTAGTCCAGAATAATAAAGATCATAATCCATAGGGGCCACAATCATAAATAATATTTAGTTCAGTCGTTTCTCCATCCAAAAAAAACCGATAATTTAGTCAAGCCGTATCTCCATCCGAATACCGTTGCTAGGATCCAGTTAACCGTGTCTCCATCCGAATACCGTTACAGAGTTCTAGTTAAAACGTTCTCCATCCGAATACCATTACAGAGTTCTAGTTAAAACGTTCTCCATCCGAATACCGTTACCGAGATTCAACTCAGACTGTGGTCCTTACTCAAAAACATGACTATCCAACAGGATATATCCTCTGCAGAGGGAGTACCATTTTTCACGAGTAACGGGATTACTCAGTCCCTCGGGACTAATTCCGTCTACGGTCTTTTGACTGAAAACACGCCTGACCTGCACACACCAGCTTAACTCACCAGTGTCTGGAATCACCCACGACACCTGCCAAGCAAAACTCTAAGTGGGGAGTCTACAACCTCGATGTAGCATGGGATCACAAAATTTATACCGCGCGCAAACTAGGGGAGCAACCCCTCTCGGCTCCAACCGGAAACACCCATGCCCCCGGACCGAATGACAGGCTTTAATCCGTGGCCACAGGACCTTCATTACGGCCTCTCTGTACGGTGTGTGCTTTGGAAAGGGGTTGACAACCTACTGAACCATACCCTGTCCCCTGCAGGGACAAGTGGTGGTACCAACAAAAAGGAAGCTATTGATCAAGACTCGTTCTACAACCGACTCAGGTGGTCCAAGTATCCACCATCGATATTACCACTAGTGAAATAAATCACCACTCCTCGAGCCTCACCATGCTATGCCGGGCATACTCGTCTCGACGAGGGATTAGGGACAAGCTCGTGTCTACCCAAGACCACGACTTTCCCGGCTTCCTACCGGTGTGCAAGGGAAGCTCACGAGGATGATCCAAATCATTAGTGCATCCATTGCTGACCACAAAACAACTCCAAAGTGTACTCATACACGAGACCATATCGATACATAAACTATCACATATTCCAAGTCAAAAGGTGTTGTGACCGCATCAAAACACCACAACAAAATATTATGCCAGAGTTCAAAGATGCTTGCCTTCAAGAGTATGCAAAGGATGCACTTATTGGAAGCTTTCTTTTTCCTCCAAAAATCCTATTTTGCAAAATACACAAATAACAAATATTTCAAACACAGTACCAAAACCTGTCTCAAATATTTTTTAAATAAATCTTAAAATAAACTAGATGAAATTTGAGAGAGGTAGGAAAAAGAATCAACTCATTTGGAGTTTTATTTTAAAAGTTATAGCCAGTCAAAGTTTGGTCAAATCTCTGTTTTTAAATAAAACCAGAAAAGAAAACGATTCAGAAGAAAATACGCTTTCGTAGTAGAGGAGACGCACTTGGGGGGTTTGCGCCTTCACTTAAACAGAGGGAGCGGTCGCGCGGGTCACTGACAGTGGGTCCAGAGGGCCCACTGGTCAGGTTTGACCGTTTCTTCCCTCCTTCTCCTTTCTTCTGCCCGACGGGAGCGAAGCTCCGGCGACCGCCGTCGACGAACGGCAGCGCCTCACGGGCATCCAAGGGCGGGGATGGAACGGCCAGACCAAGGCGGTCCTCGGGGTGGTTGTTGGGTCGTCGGAGGTGGAAGGAATCGCCGGCGGCGAGCTCCACGGCGGAGAAAAGCTACGGTGGTGAAGTGACTTTGGTGCTCCGGTGGTCTCCGACCGAAGTTGGGTAGCTGGGCAGCTCCGCAAGACTACGGGGAAGTTCTTGGTGGCGCTGGATTGGCGAAAGGGTGGCCGGCTGCGACGAATCGCACCGGAGTTTGGCGGCGGCCGAGCTGGCCGGAGTTGAGGAAGACGGCCACTACGGGTCGATCTACTGCGTGGGAAGCTCTACGGGGTGGGTCTGATGTCGCGTGAGTGCTTGGAGGGGCTCGGGGTTCCCTTTTATAGCGTGACGAGGCTGGCTTCGCGGCGGCAGAAGATAAGATCGCCGGCGACCACTTTCCTGTAGTGGCAGGGCATCGTGGCGGCGACGAAAGCGTGCCGACGAGCGGGAGGATAAGCACGGCCTGTGCTCTGAGGCAGCTGGCGCACGCTGGTGGTTTGGGCGGCGCCGTCCGCGGCGGAATCTGCTGCCGACGCCGGCGTGCTGCCAAGGCGGTGCTACAGGCTGCCAGGGCGAGCTTGGAGTGTACTGGAGAGAGGGCGAGTGCGTGGCGGGGTGCGGCAGGCGAGCAGGGGTCAGAGATGGGACGCGACGATGGCGGCAGTGCGGCGTGTCGGCGTAGTGCGCGCGCATGCAAAACGTGCGATCTGGGCGCGCCCAGAGCACGCACGGCACCTGTTCGACAAAATGCCAGCGCGCTCTAGAGCTCGAGGGTGGAGCTGGCACTGCACAGGATGGAGGTAGGGGTAACAAGGCACTCAGTGGACAAGGTGGGTAGGTCAGGGGTTCAAGTCCACAATGCAAACCAGAGAGCTTGCCAAAAATGACTGTGCACACCAGGTGTTCGACAGAATGCCATATGCACTTAGGCAACTCTTGGAGTGGCCAAAATCTCCACATCAGTGTCTCTTTAGATGCAGGAGATGGTGGTAAGGTTAGTTTGGCAAAGACAGGAAGTTCTCAGTGCAAGCTTTGCAAAACTCCAGTTTTGGGCAGAAAGAAAAAGGGTTTAGAAAGCCCAATCTCCTGGACTTAAGAGTTTGGTAGGGAGGGCTATAGGTAGGAAAAAAGCTCAAAGGTATTAGAGCAAAATAAAAATGGGTTGCAGTACAAATCACCAATCTGGACCAGAATGGAAATGAAGATGATTCACTTAAATTTTTCAAAGAACATTACTGGGTTTTTGCTTGAAGATGAATGGTATGCATCCACTGACATCTCCAAACACTTGGAAGAATTTTTAGAAGAATATTTAAATGAGTTGTAGTGCAAAAGTGCCTACTGGACCAGATTGGAAAAGTTGGAGTAGAGCTCAAAATCTCCAATGGCCAAAAGGTATTTTTGCATAAAAGTGATGTGGGAACATCACATGACATCCCCAAATTTTGGTGGAATTTTTAAAAGCATTTGTCAAGTGGTTGTAGTGCAAATAGGCTCCAAATGCAAAAGAAACCATTTTAAAGGAAGAAAGCTTTGAAGAAATAAATCTTGCAACATTTGAATCCATTGATAAATAATTGTTTTATTATAGAGAGCAATCAAGTCCAACAATACCTTTGAAAGTTTTTCCCACAAGAGGTATAAATCCAAAATCACAAAAGGTAAAACTTGACAATTGGAAAAGTTTTATTTCCCGGCAATATTTTAATAAATAAAAATAAGGCCAAAATTTTGGGTGTCACAACAGGTGCAATGGATAGTAGGGAAGAAAACAGGGCATGAAATAATTCACATTTATGTTGTCTAAGCAAACAGAATAGCAAGACATAATTTCACATATATGATGGCTAATTAAACAGGATAGCATGACACAATTTCACATGTATGATGGCTAACTAAACAGGATAGAATGACATACTTCAAAATATGATGACTATGTAAACAGGATGACATGATATAACTATACGATGTGTCTATTAAAGTGGTTGGCATGCCATAAATCACAAACATGCCGTCGATGGAAACATGATGGCATGATATAATTCACGGATAGAATGACATAATTTAAAATATGATGACTGTGTAAACAGGATGAGATGATATAACTATATTATGTCTTTAGAAAATGGGTTGGCATGCCATAATTCAGATACATGCTGTCTATGTAAACATCATGGCATGACATATTTCAAATATATGATTTATATACTAAGGAAGTGAGCAGAGGGCAATCGCATATATGATGTGTCAACTAAGGAGATGGCATTCAATATTGTGTATATGATGTAAAAACTAAGCATTGCAATACAACATATGCATTATATGAGTAATATAACCCTGCCAAGTTTGAGCATACACCTCAGGGGGATAATAGGACTGGTCATCTGCCTCTGAATCCTCCTCTGAAGAGCTATCTGTAACCAGCAAGATATCTGCTTCAGCAGTTAGCATTGTCTGCTCTGAAGACCTTGTTTTCACTCCAGATTTCTCCATCACCAATTCAAATGGCTGATGCACAGGAAGAGCAGTTGAATATACAAACATTGTTGACAAAAGCAATGAGAAATACAAAAAAAGGACGGCATGATATAATTCACATATATGACGCTTGCCTAAACAGCATGGCATTGCATAATTCACATACATAATGCCTTGCAACAAGATAACATTGCATAATTCACATATATAATGTCTTGCAACAAGATGGCATTGCATAATTTACATATATGGTAATTAGACACTAAACAAGTGGCATTCACACAAAGCATGTCTAAACTAAGAAAATGGCATAGCAATGCAAGATACCATACGCACGATATGAGCAACATAACCCTGCCAAGTTAGGCCATGCACCTCAGGGGGAAATATGACTGGTCATCTGTCTCTGAATCCTCCTCTGAGGAGCTATCGGTAACCAGCAAGACATGCGCTTCGTCAGATAGCATTGTCTGCTCTGAAGACCTTGTGTCCACTCCAGATTTTTCCATGACCGTGCCGAATGACTGATGCACAGGAAGAGTAATTGAATGTACTAAAATTGTTGACAAATTTAACACGTAATAAAAAAATGATGGCATGATATAATTCACATATAAGATGACTGGCTAACCAGGGTGGCATTGCAAAATTCACATATATGATGCCTGGCTAGAGAAGATGGCATTGCATGATTCACATATACGATAAAGAAACTAAACAGATGGCATTGACACAAAGCATGTCTAAACTAAGCAGATGACATCTTTAATGTATACAGTAAGCAATGCAAGGCACCATATGCATGATATTACCAACATCAGCATGCCAAGTTAGAGCGAAGACCTCATGGGGTAAATAGGAGTGGTCTTCTCCTTCTGAATCCCCCTCAGAACAGTTATCTTCCTCTTGATTATGATCCGAAATGGGTGGAGGGAGGCTGCCTTTGCGCCCACCATGGAATGACGTTTGCATGAAATTTTATTGCCACGCAAGGCTCGTCTCTTTTGCTCTACATGATCAGTTCCATTGTGTACAATAACTGGCATGCATAGGAATAAAACATAGTGAGATTATGTAAGGAGTGCATGCACAAATCCAGAGTGATGGTAGCAAATTGTGGATAGACCCAAAACCAATGATAGCAGGCAGATAATAGCTTTAGTTAAAAAATACAGATAATGGCTCCTTTAATGTTTGTTTGCACCCAACATGAAACTCATAGTAGACACCGGAGATTAACCAGATAGTAGACAGATAGTACTGATTGCTACCCCAATATGTACCCCACAACCATTTAAAAACTCAAGTTTCAGCATTAGTTTGGACCTGACTCGGAGTCTAATAGGTGAACACTACGATAATGTAGCATGTCATCATATTAAGCGACGCATAACGTAAGCAGACACGGAAGAGTGCGACCTCTCTTGCGGACCCGTGTAGTCCGCAAGGTCATCTGCTCAGTTGATGATGGTAATGCAGTTGTCGTGGCTGCCGGCGGCGGGGAAGAAGATCTGAGGTAGCGAAAGACAATCTGGAGAGCGGATCCCTACTGTGGTGAACCCTTCCGTTGTTGGAGCAGCTGAGCTGGGGTGGAACACAGCGCCGCTGGAGCAGGACAAACCACACAAGGTTTTCTTTGACACATATTTGTAACAGAAGTAATTGAGTAAGGGCTTGTTTGAATTTGAGGATTCTAACAATGCAGTGATAGGAAATAGACAGGAATAGGATAGGAATGCACGTGCAAAACAGAGAATTTAAAAACACAGGATTTCAGCCAATCTGGGTGTTTGATTCACAACAATTGGAAGATCACAGGATGCAAAAAAGCATGGTGAGATTAAGTCAAACCGCAAGAAAATGTACGGTTATAATTCTATTATGCTACTATCTCTTAGTCTTGTGCTTGATGAATAGGAATGTGAAAAGGAGGAGAAGTGGAAATTAGAATTCCTACGGTTTTTCTTTCAAGGAGACACTAAAGGAACAAATCCTATAGTTTTCCTTTGCTCCATTCCTTTGCACCAAATTCATAAAAATTAGTACCATAGGAAACTTTCCAATTCCGATGTTTTTCATTCACTTTTCCTTTCAAGCACTGGCGATTCTAGTAGGCAGGCTTGAGCAAGGAAAATCCTACACTAAAAAAATGTTTTTGTGCTACTTCTATTACTTTGGACCCAGGCCACTGCCATACTAGCTCAACTCCCAGGCCCATTGACAAATGCACAGCTCAAACGCGCAGAGATAAATAATGATGGCGTTCAAGAGAGTCCATCATGGATAGCTAAGTTGCCTGGTACCTCACTGCTTGTCATATAGTAGGATAAAATAATCGTATTTCCCGTTACTACGAGTGCTCAGTGGACAATATATATAACATGTAGAGTAAAAAAGAGATGCAAAAAGTGTACAACCTCTTTGGCGAAGCCATGTCAATCTCAGCGTGATTGGGTTGGCCGGTGAGGATGCTTCGGCTGACTTGGCTATTAGAGGAGGGGAAGAAGATCTTAGGCGATGGAGCCCGAGGTACTGCTCCGCTGTGATGGAGGGTTTCGTCGTTGGAGCAGCTCCGGTGAGTTGTACGACGCCGAGGCTGAAGCAGGACGAGAGAGACAACGAACAACGTTAACCTGAGTGGAATTCTAATAGCATCTCCAATACATGACGTAAAATACATAACCACAAAGTGCTAGATGTAAAATACATCAGCCGCTCATCTCTGAACTTAACTGTCGAAACTGTATTTAACTGTCAAAACTGAACTTAACTGTCGAAACTGAACTTAACTGTCAAAACTGAATTTTGTTGTCGAAACTGAACACACTAGCAAGGTGAGGCTACACGTCGGTCGACTGACTTTTTCATCTCTGGTCAGTCGATTTTGCAGCCGTTGGATACGAAATCAAGGGCCTGCGGTTCATCTTCAACCACCACCCCCCTGAGCCGCTAGCCACCACAGGCCAAACAGCAACCCCCCGCCGCCCGCGGCTGGTGGTGCGCCGCCCCGCCCGCCCCGAAAACACTCCCCACCGTCGGTCCGCCGCCCCCGGCCATCCCTCTAGGCCCCCCCGTGCCGAGCTTTTTCTCCGGCGATCCCCACGCCACCGCACCGCCAACGCCCCGCCACCGCCGGCGCCCACCGCCCCCAT
>NC_057802.1:542860019-542876704 GCF_018294505.1 Triticum aestivum
TAAAGTGTAGCTAAATCGGAGCAGCATCGCAAGCAAGAGCAAGAGCGAGAGCAGCAGCGCGAGCAAGAGCAATAGCAAGAGCAGACCAGGCAGGGGACCGAGAGCAAGAGCAGAGCAGCAGCGCGAGCAAGAGCTAAAGCAGCAGCAGCTCCTACTGATGTGGACGTCGCCGCCGAGGGAGCGACGCCGTGGAGGAAGTGGCCGGCGACGCCGCTGTTGATGGAGCCGGCGCGCTGGTAGCACCATGAGATCGAATCAAGAAGAAAATGCGGCGATTAGTGTCCAACCTCTTTGGTGGCGTCGATTAGGCCGCAGCTTCATCCAAGGAAACGGTGATGATGATGCTCTTCCGGTGGTCAGGTGAATACGGCAGTGTGGGAATGGAGGTGGCGAGAAAGACGAGAGGAACGTCGGGGCAGCTCCTTGGAGGTGGAGGACGGGGTGGCTGAACCGGCGGGACGATGAGATTGACGACGGATCCTCATCCGGTAAGGTAGATGAGGGACGTCGAGGTGTTGCTGTGGACGACGTCGTCTGGGAAGAGGCTCCGTCTAGGTGGCGGACGGAGCAGGGTGTGGGGTTTCGTCGCGGGTTTTCGCGGCCTCGGTGTACGAATGGGTAGGCGGATGGGATGGCAGTGGGGAACCATGGCTTAGAGACGCGCTTGTCCGAAATTTGGGGTGAGTTACGAAAGTACCCCCACCGATTTGAGGCGGTTCTTTCGGTTCAGGGGTACCACGGGCATTTCGCGTGTCGGGATTTCACAGGAGGTGGAGTTTTCGCGTGCGTTGTAATTTCGGAATAGCAAGGCGCGGGTTGAGATGGAGGGAGTTGTCGGAGCACAACGAGACAAAGATATATCTTAAATATTTTGGGCTAACAAGGCGTGGGTTGACGAGGCGGGAGTTTCGCAGCACGATAGACAGAGACGCTAGCTTGAATTTTCGGCATAACAAGGCGCGGCTTGAAATTTCGGAAGAACAAGCTTAACGTGTACCCAAAAAAAGACAATTTGCACCTCAACATGCACAACACACACAAACACCATTTAGACTAGAGTAAGGTACACGTGCATTGCACGCATGAGATTTGGCAACCAAATTATGAATAAATACCACATTATAGCATGCAAGCTTTGAGTCATATATGCATGATGTAGATGTTCGTTTAATTCTTATAGTTCATTTCATTCAAAATCATCTAGTTTTTATAAGAAAGCTAATCTATTTTAAGATTCATGGAATTGTGCGTCGTAAGACATAAAGTAAAAACAAATAATGGCAAATCATGTAGAAAAACATTTGGGCAATTCTGATACGGAAGATTCTAGAACAAATAAGAAGTGCTTGTGTTTTGATGTTTGTGCATTATGCTTAAGTTCAACCATGGAGTCTTCTAGATTATATATGTGGCGAAATCTGGTGGAATCTAGATCATATCCAACGGCCAGTAGTGCTCAAATTTGCCATCTTTGGACCATCGGATTCGCCTCATCCAAGGACCATCTTTCAAAGTTAAAGTTACCCGCACACAATATAAAAAATAAAAAATATAATATATATATATAGGGGTATAGATATAGATATGTGATGCGAAAGCCGCCCATCATCTCCAATTAGAATAGTGTGTCCATGCACGGATGCGACGTGGCCAAATGATGTCTGCCATCGGTATCTCAAATTCAAATCAGTCTGACCTCGTTCAATGTGTATACATTACAACATGCTCGTTTCCAAACCACACCGCGCAGATCTCCGTTATATTCATGCATGCATGGGTTTCAAACATCAGGATCTCTTATTCAAATATTTGAATTCAACTTTACATTGATTATGACCTCACCTATTCTTTTACACCCACACAGTAGTCTTCTCTTTATAATTGTACCACTAACTTTCTCTCGTGCATGCATGCACACACACTACCAGTCGGCATTATCCATCGCACGCATGCAATCTTTTTCTTCAGGTCGGTCTCCCATGAAGGCACACACCCACACACATCCCCCTCTTCATCATATCGGGCATTCTTTATCTCTCACGCGTGCATGCGCAACGATCGATGTTTCTCTATGTATGTGTGTATACAGCTAGGTCTTTCATAGTTTTCCACACAAACCGATCAATCGATATATCCAGTGAGGTCTCACCCTCTTTCCCACGTCCACATCGATCAATCTATACCTCTCTATATAGGATTAACATATATAGCTAATACACCCACATTAATTATATATCCAACGTCCCCCTCTCATCATCCATGCCTTCCGCTTCATCTCTCAGACGCGTGCACAATGGCGAAGACAGGGGCAGTAAGGGCCCTGCCCCCCTCCCCCCTAACATCACTATATATCGAGGCTAATATGAATGTGATCATTAGACAATTGCTGCTAAAAATGGTTTAAGTTCATGAATTGACCCTCCTCGTAAAGGATTAGCAATGCTTGGCCCCTAGCTCATTTATTTTTCATTGCTCCGCCACTGCTCGCAACAGCGCACGTGTTCGCCCCCTCTCTCTAAATATCGATCTCGCACTTGTGCATTCCTTCATAGTCTCCCTCCACTCGGCCCCTCGCACCATCTTCTAGCCCCCCACCGGATTTTGCCACATGTACAATCTAGTAGACTCCATGGTTGAACTTAAGCATAATGCACAAACCTCAAAACAACAGTGGTTCTCTTTTGTTCTAGAATCTTCCGTATCATAACTGCCCAAACTTTTTTCTAGTTGAATTACAATTATTTGTTTTTACTTTATGCTTTACAACGCACAATTCCATGAATCATAAAAGAGATTAAGGGCTTCTTTGATTCAAAGGATTCTCAAAGGAATTTTGGAGGATTCTAATCATTAGGAATTTTTCCTATCTTGGTTGTTTGATTCGTAGGATTGTAAACCATAGGAATTTTTCCATATGATTCATTTGCACTAGATTCCATAGGAAACATCCCATCCACTCAAACCTCTTTGAAAGAATTCTGCGTTTTTTCTATGCACAATCAAACACTCGAACAATCCTGTAGGATTCAAGATGACATTCCACTATAATCCCATGTTTTTCCTCTTCCCGCGTTCTTAGCTTTTTTATAAAAACTAATTGATTTTGAATGAGATGAACTATAAGAATTAAACGAAGGGCTACATCAGGCACATATGACTCAGAGCTTACATGCTATAGTGTGGTATTTATTCATAATTTGGTTGCAAAATCTGATGCGTGCAATGCACGTGTACCTTACTAGTACTTCGAGTATGTGCAAAACATGTAAATTAGAATACCAATGGCACGCTACACAGTGTCTCTCTTACAGTTCATGAAGCCACGTGGCACATGTGGAGGCGTTGTCGCGACCTCCTTGCGTGGATTGATCACAGTGACGTGCTGCTGGTTCCAGAAGAATGTACTCGTCCTCCCTGAGCCATACAGGCGGTACATGCACGAAGCGAAGATGTGCACGCACGCCACGCACGCACTCATTCCCTCGCACGCACACGCGGGTACACGGGCGGACGCAATTATGTACCAAGATCCACCCCATGTGATAATTTGACGCGTTTAATGTCGTTCACTTCATTGATGGTCAATTAATACAGCACATGCAAATTGAGTGGACGTGAGGGCGGAAGAAAGACATTATCACTCCACTGCGCGCATGCGAGTAGTTAAATCGTGGGTTGCTAGTAGTACTCCCATTGGTCTCCTTCGTATTTTGTGCCAATTTTTGGTAGTAACATAATATTTACGCATTTGAGCAGTGTAGTACTTGAAATTTATGTTCCGCTAAACTCATCGGGAGCCGTTTCGGGCTCGAAACCAAAACCATCAATTAATCTTTACCTTGTTCCCATCACATTCGAAAGCCTGCTCACACCTACTAGTACGTACCAAACCTGAACGTTTTCCCACTATGTAGGTATTAGTACTAGTTCTAGTACTTAGGTTATAAAAAGGGGAACTACCTAACCGAAAATTACTCTACCTTTCCTCCTCATAAGTGCTTCTTCGTCGTCCGTCGTTGCCATGGTCGGTGAGCAGAGCTCTAGGTCGAGAACTACTCGTAACAAGGGAGCGGCAACCAAGGCTGCGGAAAAAAAGAGAGGGCTCGCCGCCATGCAGGGACCTCGAAAGATCTCTCACGGGCAGGCGATGGCTCCCAGGAGCGCCCTAGACGCGGAGGCGAACATGCCGAGCCGGCGGAGCTGGAGTTGTTATCCCTCGACGGCATGCCCAATCAGCTCAATAAGCAGAAGGAGTTCATCCAAGGCTTGATGGAGTTGCTGAAGGAGAGCCTCGACGACATGCCCGCTGAGCTCAATCAGCAGGGGGAGTTGACCGCCGGCTTGGTGATGCTGTTGAAGAAGAGCATTACCTCGGAGAAGAAGGCGACCGGCGAAATCCTGCGACTTCAGGAGGACAAGGCGAAGCTCTGCCACGAGATCGACCTGTTGAAGGAGAAGAACGCCGGCTGGAAGAAGCTGCATGAGAATAGTAGTTCCTCGATGAAGATGCTGCAGGCCCTCGTCATGGAACAGAAGGAGGAGTTGGCGAAGCTCCGCATCGAGCACCCGGCTGCTGTCAAGGTACGTAATGCGGCCGTGGAACAGATGATGAAGGCTCGCGTCGAGAAATCCCGCGTCATGGACAGAATGAAGAAGATGGCAGAGGAGACGCGCAAGGAGATGGAGGTCGTGGAGGCGATGAAGAAGCAGTTACGACTCCGCGGCAAATTAGATCATTTGGGGTGATAATCTTCCTTCTTCTTTTGCTCCTGTGTTTCATCTTTTGCTTCAGGTGTTTCGCCGCACGTGTCACGTTCTCTGCGAGGCATGAATAGAACAATGGTTTTTTTAGGGAATGAATAGAACAATGCTAACAATGAGATGACTAGCAAATTAGATCATTTTTTATCGCCATATGGCACTGGGCTGCCGTGTTTCGTGCTCCTCCATCGCAGTACTACTGCAGTGGAAAACTTGAGTATACCGCACGGTTCTTTGCTCCTCCTCGATCAGGTCGTCGGCGCATTTATACGAGCAGTCAAATCACAAGGCCCTGCCTTCCAGCAGTAATGAGCCGTCAAATCACAAAGGCACTCGCCTCTCGTGAAACCCACCAAGCTAGACTGCCCCGCCCTCTAGCCTTTTAAAAAAATGTATACTTTTGTACAGCAGTAGTATCGATGGATTGCGCCATGGAGCAAAACATGAAATTGAAAAAAAGGTGGTACATATAGAGAGCGCTCGTCGCCAAATTATGCATATAGTACTATTAAAAAGGCTAGTCACAATAATGGTGTCCAGCACAAGCCACCCCTCAAATAAAACTAAGAGGGTGCTTGGATACGTTTTAGTCCCATGACTAAAAGTAGTGGGACTAAAACATGCTAGCCTCACCCATGCTTGGATCCAGATAATAAAAAGGCTAAAATCAAGTTAATGAGCATTTATTATCCTCCAAACCCTCCAATCCAGAACTCGCCTGTTTTAAAGGAGAGGAGTTAAATGCGTAGAGAGAGGACTAATCCACATTTTAGTAGGGGTACCCCTGACTAAAAAAATTTAGTCTCAAGACTAGTTTTAGCCCCTCTTTAGTCAGGGGTGCTTGAACTTTAGCCTCTTAAAGAGACTATTTTTAGTCAGACTAAAATAAGTCCCTTGGATCCAAGCACCCTCAAAGCATCCTGGAATTCTTTGACAAAACTAAGCACCCTGAAATTCTTTGACAACTAAACTGCTGGCTATATGATGTTGGCCATATATATTGTACGTATATAATGTGAAGAAACGAGTGGTAGTACTATACCAACTAAAAGATGAAATGTAAGAAATACTAGTATGTACGTACTGAAGAGTTAATGTAACGAGAAGAAACATAACATAGTTCTGCTGGGGGCTCAGCACAACACACCCCTCAAATTAAATTAAGCACACCTGGAATTAAACTTTGCAACTATTCCGGTAGCCACTGCATTAGAACCACCATGAGCAACGACACTGCCACTTTACTCGGAGTCCTCGTCCACGTCCTCGACTTCGTCCTTGTCCCTCTTCCTCTTGGCCAATACTTCTTTGCTTGAACCGCACACTTGGCTGTTGCTCTTCATCCAACCCTTGTAGATATTGAAGCAAAGGTAGCCATCCATTGCAGCGTAGTGGATGTGGTCTATATCTAGTACATTCCGCTGCCATGCATGACGATGAAATGTGTATGGAGGTTTCTCCAGTTTACCGTACGAAGGATGAACCATGGCTCCTGCCAGGGTCAGCATTGAAGGCTGACGAGAGGACACCAGCCGATTCTTCTGGAGGTCGAAGGTGTTGCCTACAACGAGGCCTACCCGACGCAGGACTTCTTTGTCGTTACCAAAGTCTACAGTAACGAATTTGACTAGGTTGCTCTCGAGGAAGTCCTTAAAATCCTGGCACTCAACGTCGGCATGGCATATGTGGTAGACCAAGCATAAGTCATGCACGCAAACCTGGATCACGGCAGGCTTCTTCCTCTCTTCGTCCTTTAGATCCTTCTCTCGTCCCAGGACTGTGGTGTACTCAACATCTAGCCCAGCGACCCACTCATCATCTGAGTCTTCGAACATGCGTCTGAAGCGAGAAAGGCATCCTTTCACCGTCGCGGAAGAACGGGTGTAGATGACGTCGAACTCATCGCCGGTGATGGTTCTAACCTTTTACTCACCGCCGATCGTGGAGATTTGGGACGCCATGGATTTGGAAGGAGGGTTAGGATTAGTGGAACTGCCGTAATGTGAATGGACGGGATGACTAGGAGCGAACCGCCATAGTATTGAAGGACGTGCGGGGACGAGTAGGAGCGAACTGCCAGCGTGCGAACGGGAGGGTAGTGGCTTTCCATTCTCCCATGATACGGGCTTCCGAGAGCCCTTGGATCTGAGATCGAACGGTTGCATGGCGTGATTCTAGACCTATGGGTGAATATCCTATCCTGGAGGGTTATTCTGCAAATTTTCAGCAACTTAGTATGCGACCGTTTGATCTCAAATCCAAGGGCTGCCAGCAGCCCGTATCATGGTCGCGCCTACCACGACCGTCGCGGCGCTCGCGCGGTGGCGCCCTTGGAGATTTAACACGGTGCGTTAGGCTATCTGATGTTGGCATGTCATACATAGTCATCACTTAGTCACTCATACTACAACAAGGTTGGCTATAAGGTTGGCTATAAGTGTATTTTTTTACTCCTCTCTATCTCTTCCTTCGTACTCCCTCCATCCCATAATATAAGAACGTTTTTGACACTAGTGTAGTGCCAAAAACGTTCTTATATTATGGGACACAGGGAGTACTAGTATTTATTGCATTTGCCAAGGAGTGACCTCTTCCAATGAAATGGTATTGCTAAGTTTGCTTCATTTAATTAGCTATAGACTCAAAATTGTCTTTTCACCTACGTACATGCGCTTAGCACCGTTTCTTCCTTGGGTCACCAAACTAGTCTCTCTCTTCTTGATTAACTTGCCACATCAGACTTTATGCCTATGTGGCAAGCTTAAGCACCTGTAGGAGCAAGTAAAAGTAAGTACAATAGTGCGCTTTACATGGCATTTTGCCATATGTGGAGGAAAGAGAGGCAATGAAAAAGTGGAGAAGTGGGCTCTCATGCAAGAGCCAGCCTCTACTACATGGTGGAGCATTGGGAGAGGCACCTGTATGGAGGTGGTCAGGAATCGGGAGACTCACGCCGGTCGTAGCGCCGCAGTTAAAATGATAATGGCAAGTCAAATCACGGGGCCCCACCTGTCCAGCAGTAACTCGCTATCAAATCACACAGCCCTACGTTTGCAGCAGCATACTCCCTTGTCTTCTCGCGTCTCTGTTGAACCAACTAGCCAGAACTGCCCCGCCGCCTACCGCGCAGGAAAAGCCCCGCCCTCGACTTTTAAATAGTATACAGTATATTTTGTATCCATGGATTGCGCCCGCGCCATGGGGCAAAGCGTCTAGAAAACGGCGGTACACATGTACGGAGTATACAGCACGCCCGTCGCGTTCGCGTCACACCCCAGACGGTCGGTCGGTCTGGCACGCTGCTCTCAGAATGGAACGCGCATCATATTGCGTTTGCACACACATGTGGGACGGCAATGGAGAACAGACCATAGGCACACTCCCCGGCCCCGCAAGTCGGGTGACTTAATAGAAGAGGGAGACGAGCGATAGTACTAGAGAAGTGTTGTACTATGTTGGTGCCTGGACGATCCCTGCAAGACACGGAAGATCAGTTCGTCCATGCATGTGACCAGACTCCAGCAGACACGCATGGATTGGCTATCGTGTCCATATCGTGCAGGCTGTGTTGTACATGGCTGCAGTTGTGGTGAGAAATCTAAAAAAAGGTTTCTTGTCATCTCGCAAAATTAGGTGTCATGTGCTTCGGATCACTGCGAGGGTTAAACAGCAACAACTGAGTTTGGCTAGTCATTGGGGGCACATGCACGAACAGTGACTACTCGGCTGCCATCTAGGTCAAGCCGGCTATGTTAATTAGGACATCTATTGACGGACCCCTTTTCTACGAGTTTATCTTTAATTTGAGCTTTGTTCCTCGTCTAGTTTGTCCGTCAGGATTCATGTTGTCTCCTTTGGGCAGTGAGGTTATGATTTCTTGTCATGTGGCATTTTTTCGTGTTATATGTTATAATCCGGCGCTTCAGATCAAAATGACGACAACTGCGCCTCCGGGCCACGTGGATGAAGACTTCTCGACAGTCATTGACGAGGTCAAGCCGGCTCCGGTAGACAAAAGAAAACTAGTACTACTCCACTATATAGGCAGGAGCGTCCGCGCTTGCTTGCTAGTGTTGCTCTCTTCACACTGTCTCGGCCTCTCCAGATCTAAACACGACAGCGGTGGCCACACTCTCTCTCTCTGCTCACCGCTGGTCACAGATCCAGCCGGATCCTCTCCGCCGGGGAAGGTGAGAAGGTGCAACGTTCACGCGGTCGTCCTTCGCGACGGATCTTACCCACTGCTGGGCGCGTCCCGATCAGCCTGCCTTGCCGTTCTCTCCCAAGCACCGCTGGCGAGGGAGGGCCTCCGACCCCTTCTTCCTCGCTGTCGTAGTGTGGGAAGATCCGGCCTCCCGCCGCCCACCTAGCGACATCCCGGCGACCATCAGGTATAACTTCCTTCGAAACCGGCCTTTCTCTACTTCCCGAGCTCCTGACGTCGCTGCATTTGTATCTTTTACTATTTCTCAGGCCCCCTCGTAGATAGGATCGATCGGCTGTTCGAAAACCACCTAATTTTTTTACATTTAAGAGGTAAAACTAGTTCATGCACTCGAATCTAGTACTACTTGGTTCAAACAAGGAAGAAAGGGGGTGGGGTGGGGGAGGATTTGTTACCTGAATCTAGGACTTGGTCGAAAGAGGAAATAATGGGGGCGAAAAGTAGCAGAGAGTGGCTATCCAACTGGTCTCTAGGTCTAATAGGGAAATAAAGGGAAACGCAGTACAAACTCGATATAAACCCGATCTATTGGTTGAAAAAGGAAAGAAAGTGGGGACTGGGGGACAAGTCAACAGAGTAAGTCCAGCACTAGATTTGCTAGCCTCACACAGTATAAGGTGGCTATACCGAACAAAAATGGGACCAACCCAGATATCCTGTTCTGATGTTTGTTGCCCCGAGCCACTCTTATGTAATGCCACTGGTAAAATGTAGCAGTCACACTGTTAAAAGTAAGGACACGTTAAACCAATGTTGTTTTCAATGTAATGCCTCCAGTAATATGAATCAATGGCACTTCTTTACATGTCCTGCTAAAATTTCCTATTAGGATAAGTTGGTTCTTCTCGTTAGAAATTCAACTGTCCTGGTCCGCCTACTCTCCCGTGCCCAAAGTAATGTCGTATTTAACGGATGTCATAGTTAATCCTAATGCCGACACTAATATCTAGCAATGTCAGTGCTTTAGAAATTGCTACTGTCCTTGTAGGATTGCCATTCAGATAAGGAACATGCTTCTTTTCATTTGATGCATGTTTCATCACTTGTTAGTCACCCTCCTTTCCACCTTTTTTGTGCAAACAGAGATATACATTTCACGCTCGATCTTAGTTGAACTGCACAAATGATATCCATATTATAGTTGAGCATTCCAGGAGTTTCACAACCAACCTTGATGTTGCTCAATTTTATTGCAACTAATGAAGAAGAAGCTCTGTGGGTTTTGTTTTCTGATGGAAATGGAACCGGGGCTGGAGCCCTTTTCTTAAAAAAAATTGAAGAAGAAGCTGCTAGCTCACGGGACATTGCTTCAGTTTAGGTGAACTGCACCAAAAGGTCCCATGAATTGAATCATCCATGTTGGTGACTGAAAGAGCCAGCTTCAGCATCCCAGTCTAAGCACCCCCGGCCTCCATCCTTGCGACGCACGGTACACCTCGTTTGCCACCTGCTCGACCCTAGTGTCACTGATAAAATGAAGTAATAATACAATTAAAATAGAGCGAGTGTCATCTCTATCATTTCATTTCCAATGTAGATAAAGAAAGTGCTTCTCTTTGTTAATGTATGTTTCATCAACTAGTCCCATTGTTAATGTTTAAGCGTTTCTGCAAACTGGGGTGCTTAATTTTAGTTGATATGTACAAAAATAGAGATTTGAATGTCTCAAGGCGCCTCCTTCTACAACCGCTGTACACTGATGTTCATCACTGGCAGAAGGTGTATCTGGGAGACTTGGGACGATGTCCAGTATGAGGCGTACCGTATGAGGCGTCGCAGGGCCCATCTCGCCCTCGCAGCATGGCATATATGATACTATCGCAATATTTTCTTCTATTTATTTTGTGTGTTTCATCAACTAGTGCCACTATAGTGTAATCATGCTTTTTCATTATCTGTGAAAACAGGGTTATTCAGCTGCATTTTGGTGGAACTGCACAAATGTACGTATGGAACCGGCATATATGCAGAGTGCGAGGTGTGCCAAGTAAAAATTACCGACACCAACCATGCTGCATGCACGCATTGGCATCCACCACCACCAGTGGGATGTGTGG
This sequence comes from Triticum aestivum, assembly GCF_018294505.1. Lineage (NCBI taxonomy): Eukaryota > Viridiplantae > Streptophyta > Magnoliopsida > Poales > Poaceae > Triticum > Triticum aestivum. The sequence goes on from NC_057802.1 coordinate 542,871,063, forward strand.
CGCTCTCTGTGGACGGATCTTTCTCGGCAGCAAATCATCTAACCAAATAGTAGTAGCTTATATTGGCAGTTTTCTAGGGAGTACTCTTTTCTGAAAGAAGCACCAATCTATTTTTCTTTATTTGTACACTGTGTCACAACTTTGACCCAAAGGTCCAGAGCTATTTTAGGGTGATTGGCATAGTACTCAGAGACTGATTGTAAGCATGATTTTCATTAGCTGTCACACTGATTGTAAGCATGAGCGGGTGGAAGATTAGGTTAGTGCGAAGCTTACCTTAAACCCTACCGCCACCGTTGAAACAAGGCGAGCGTCGAGGGAACCGTGGAGAACAGCGGGGAAGCGATGTCGCGCCATCCGGCCTCCTCTTGCGGTGGGAGAACGAATACTCCTGTGGCTCCGGCTGGCTCTGCACCCTCACGAATGGCACACCATACTCGATCGATTCATTATCCTCTGGGTGCTCGACCTTCGACCTGTACGCCCACCACATCCGCCTGACTGTCGCCTCGGGCGAATCTGTCTGCTCCATCGCCCAGAGGAGATACTCGATGAACTCGGAGGACTGCAGCGTGACTGCCGCCGAGGAGTACATGTACATCACCGCCCTCATCGCCGCCGTATCGCTCTTTCGCATACATTGCCACATGGCCCGCACCGTCCTCGAAATCTCCCACTCATTGTCAAACCAACTAAGGATCTCCTTCAACCTGGCTAAGTTTTCCTGGTCGCCGCCGGCGATCTGCCTGATTCGCTGCTGCATCCTCTCCATAGATGTCCTTCTGAGTGGTCCGGTGCTAGCTTTGGAAGATGGGAGGAGATACGGTGGTCTTGCAATAGAGAATAGGGAGAGGCGAGACGGTGGTTTTGGAATGGAGATGATGGAGAGGAGAGGATGTGGTTTTGCAATGAGGAAGATCAGAAGAGGGAGAGGCGAGACGGTGGTTCTGGAATGGAGATGATGGAGAGGAGAGGGGTGGTTTTGCAATGGAGAAGATCAGAAGAGGGAGAGGCGAGACGGTGGTTTTGGAATGGAGATGATGGAGAGGAGAGGAGGTGGTTTTGCAATGGAGAAGAGGGAGAGGAGCGTGCGGCAGCGATTTAGGATTGGACGAGAGGGCCGGCGCGCTGTGACTGGATCAAAATCAAAATCAATTTACCCTTCAATTAAGAAAGCGACCCCACATTAACTAGTCTCCCTTTTATTCTGGGTCATAATTGACCATGATTTTCGCACATAAAATATATGTTATACATTGCAAAAATAATATAATTTGAAAGTACATTCAGATATGAACCAAACGATACAATTTTTGGTGACATGCATTCACATTTTGCTTGTCAAATACAGTACGTGGTCAAACTTTGACCCAAAATACGCAAAACAACAAAAAAATACTTCCAAGACCAGTGCCGCTCTTCCGCTCTTCTCCTCTTAAACCACCGCCGCTCCTCTCCTGTTCCAATCTAAATGCAGCGCTGCTCCTCTCCTCTTCCATTTCAAAACCACCGCCCCTCCTCTCCTCTTCCAGTCCAAAACCAGCGTCGCTCCTCTCCCGCTCTAATTCAAAACCAGCGCTGCTCCTCTCCTCTTCCATTCAAAAACCACCGCCGGTGAGTGAAGGTGTTGCAGATAAGTAGATCGATGGAGGAGTACAACCGATACGTGAGGATCGCAGACGGCGACCCTGTGAAGCTAGCTAGGATGTTGGAGATACAATCTTGGTTTGACAACAAGGACCAACTAGCGGCGACGGCGACATCCATGGCCAAATATCTGCAACAGAGCAAAAAGGCGGCAATAATCCCGGAGGGAGTCGCGCCGGAGTACATAGAGCTGCTCCTCTGGGCCATGGAGCAAACAGATTCACCGAATCCGATCGTGAGGGAGCGGTGGTGGGAGTATCGATCCCAGATGGAGCATCCACCAGAGATTGAAGCATCGAGCATCTAAAGGGTGTCGTTTGTGAGGGTGTCCTGCCAGAGCGAGCTGGTGGAGTCTTCGTCGACCGAACCCAACTGCAAGAGGAGAAAAGAAGTTGGCCCGACGACGCTTCCCCGCCATCGTCTCCCTCGCCGTTCACATTGTCTCACGGGGCGGCTGTCTGCCGCCAAGGAATAGGAGGGGGCTGCCCCCCAGCCTAATAGTCGGGCAGGTTGTGAATTGTCAGGGGAGCTTAGGGTTGTCAGTATTTGCAGGTTGTGAATTGTGTTTTGTGTTGTGTATTTTGAGAGTACTTTTAGATATGAATGTCTTTTGAATTTCAGATTTGCAGTATTGAGCATATGAAGTATTTTATGAATTCTAGAGATCTATTTTTAGCACTTAAAAATGTAGTTTCATAGGAGTATAAAAGTGCAGACAATGTGATTCTCAGAGAAGAAACTGCAAGTTTCAGTTTCAGATAAGAAACTGCAAGTTCAGTTTTAGATAAGAAACTACAACTTTCAGAGGCAGAGCATTTATATTAACACGGCCTTTTCAAACAGGGTTAACATCATGTTGGAAGTTTTATTCATGGTCGAAAATGGAACTACCAGCCAGTTAACATCATGCTGATCAACATTCATGCATAGCACATCTTCATATGATGCACAGTCAAAATGCCCACACAATGTTGAGTGTGCGAAACACAGAGAAAACGAGGGACGAAGTTTTGGCAAGTGTTGGACGTGGTTTTGGGCTGCCCCGTCTAGGCTTTCATTTTTAACATGCGGAGCCCACGACCTCGGATGGGAGGTCCATAGGCCTGTTTGTATTTTCTTAGGGCCGTCATGTATCGACCGGCCTATGGACCTCCCATCCAAGGTTTTATTTTTGGCAGCCCAATTTATGTATTTTTTTTGAAGAAAACACAGAGGTCTGTTCTATTTTTCTATATAAGAATAGGAACGCCAGGTCCAACTTATGTTTCCCATCTAACTCTTTTACATATATTTAAATTATTTTATATGTTATTATATATTATTTTTATTGTCATCATATATTTAACAGATACTTACATATGTAAGAAAACAATATCCCACATCTTATTAACTTATAAAAATAATTTCTTAACAAATAAAATCCTAGATTGTTTTGGCACGAAAATCCTAGTGATAGTGTACAAAAGCTTGGTAAGATTTAAGGACGAATGTAATAATATCACTTATTATTTAAATATAATTATAACAAAATGCTCAGCCCCTTTTTATTTTTTGATAACATTGCTGGCCCAACCCAACATTATAATTAGAATCAGCCCAGCAAAATCGTGTATTTTGAGAAAGTGCAAATGGCCTGTAATTTTTTAGGAAATAAAATAAATGGGCCGCATGGACGCTACATTATTTGTTCACCCAGCCCAGCTAATGGCTGTAATTCAAAAAAAAGATCAAATTGACTGTAAATTCTACCACGCAAAAAAAAGACTGTAAATTCTGAAAAAAAAATGGGTTGAATACGTGCCACATTTTTGGAGCCTGAAATGTGGGCCAATAGGTCGAAGCCAACGCAAGTCGTTGTCAATTTAGCCAACAAATGATTCTGACATGTTAGCCGTTGGATTTACATCCAACGACCGGCATCCATCTTCAATCTCTCGTCTTCTTCCTCCAGCGCCGCCGGGACCACCTCCCGCCTCCTGCTGCTAGCAGCTCTGCTTAGCACGCTTCGCTATGAAGCGCTACTCCACTGTTGGTCAGGCCATCCCTCCACCCCTCCACACCTCCTGTTCTTCTCCACCGACTGCCGAACCACACCGCACTAGAACCAGTTAACCCTCGTACACCTCTCCGTCTGCGACTCTACTCCCGCGTCTTCCCTTCTCCGGCTCGTTGCTGTCCGGGGCCTCGCCGTCGTCCACCACCTTGGATGCGCTTGGCGCGGCGTGGTCAACGTGGTCAACGAACGACACCATCGGAAGTAGACTGTGCGTGGAGAGGCTGACAGTTGGGTCCACGGCCGCACACAAGGAAATGCCTCCTTATTACGCGCAAAATAATGATTCCTCCACCTGACATCTGGGACCCACCGGAAGGGCCTCTGTATTTCACGAAAATAATGTGCCCCCCGCTGACATGTCGGACCCACCAGCTATCTTCGCACGCAAGGAAGTGCCTCCTTATTACGCACAAAAAAATGAATACTCCCCCTGCCAGCTGGAACCCAGCATAGTGGGAGGCTGACTTGTGGGCCTACCAAGTTGACGGGGACGGAGGGCTTTGTCAACTTAGTCAATATGAACGATTCTAGCTCCTGTTACCGTACGATGTTCATCCAACGGCCGTAGTGCTTCTTCAACCTCTGGTCTTCTTGCTCCAGCCACCCAAACCAGCGCCGGTCGTGCCGCGTGCTCCTGCCTCCCGTGGCCGGCTGTGATGCTGCGGAGGCCTCACCGCCCCCTACTACTCCCACCGCTGGCCAGGCCATCCCTCTACTCACCCACACCCCCTGTTATTCTGCGGCAACAGCAGCCTCACACCGCAGCCGAACCAGTGACCCCTCGTACTCCTCTTCGCGTGGGCATCCACTGCTGCGTGTTCCCCGGCTCCGAGTCGTCCCCTTCCTAGTCCTCGCCGTCGTCCACCGCCGTGGTCCTCTCGGCGCGGTGTGGTCAACGTGGTCAAGGAACGACTTCCATCGGACGTGGACTGTACATGGAAAGGCTGACAGCTGGGTCCACGGCCGCAGCAAGGAAGTGCCTCCTTATTACGCGCAAAATAATGATTCCTCCACCTGACAGCGGGGACCCACCGGACGGGCCACCGTATTTTGCGAAAAAAAAATGTTTCCCCTGACTGCTGGGACCCACCAGCTACATCTTCGCACGCAAGGAAGTGCATCCGGGCAAAAAAAAACGATTCGCCCCCTTGACTGCTGGGACCCACCAGCTACATCTTCGCACGCAAGGAAGTGCGTCCGGGCAAAAAAAATGATTCGCCCCCCTGACTGCTGGGACCAACCAGCGACATCTTCGCACGCAAGGAAGTGCCTGACAGTCGGGACCCACCTGGTCGAAGCGTACGTAGCGTTGTCATTCTGGTCGCGAACGTGTACGTACATATATACTGGTGGATGTAGAGGCGTGCACGTGTCGTAGTAGAGGCGCGTACGTGTCGTAGTAGAGGCGCGCACGTAGCATGTACACGTACGTACAGCGTCCAGGGTCTCGAACGCCTACGTATGTGTACATACGGGCGGGGTCTCGAACGCCTACGTATGTGTACATACGGGCGGGGTGTCGAACGCCTACTCGTGCATACGTACGGCCAGGGCTCGTGTACAAGGCTGGGTCGGAACGGAGAAACAGCGTCATCGTCGTGTTCATCGGGAGGCAACGGAATGCGTCGTGTTCATGGGGAGGCAACGGAATGCGTCGTGTTCATGGGGAGGGAACGGAATGCGTCGTGTTCATCGGGAGGCAACGGAACGCGTGGGAGCCAACCGGCTGGGTCGGAACGGAATGCGTGGTCGTGTTCATCGGGTGGGCTTGGACGGAACAGGCAATGGAAACGAGGCCTGGTGTACCGCAAAACGGAGGAAACGGACCTCCTACGTTCGAAACAGGGTCCTGTTGATCGGGAGGGGTGTGGCGTACCACAAAACGGAGGAAACGGACCTCCTACGGTCGAAACGGGGGTCCTGTTGATCGGGAGGGGTG